>NW_012104554.1:1330924-1361307 GCF_000951045.1 Mandrillus leucophaeus
GACTCTGGAGTCCAGCGTGGGATGACCGTGCCCCGGAAACATGCCAGTGAATGGAAAGAAGCCAAGGTCCCCTCCCTCCCTGCTGATACCCTCGACTTTGCCAATGAGGACCCTAAATACCAGCTCCACTACAGGGGTTGTAACTACATACACCCTCACCAAAGTTGCAGCCTGGCCAGGAAATGCCAGGGGACTTTGCGACGATTGCAGACTCCGCGGTGACTGTGTAGATACGTCCAGAATTCACCCGTGTAGCGCGGGGAGAGGCGAGAGTGAAGGCCTAGAAAGGTTAAGACGTTAAGTGTTTTTTTTTCCTTTGTTTTCACAAATGAGGAGTAGACAAATTTCCTTTTTTTTTTTTTTTTTGTATTTGTATTTTTAATATTTGGTTGGGGATGGCTTGTATTTTTTTAAAGAGTCAACTCTAGCTTAAACATTTCTTTGAAGCTATCGAAACATCCCCCACTTTGTGCCACCTTCCGGAAAGTATTAATACTGGCAATGGCTAATAGTTGCGAAATGGTTTTCATGTGGATCTCTTGCTAAGTAACAGTACAGCTGGATGCTGGGGCCACAGCAGTAAAATATAACGGGATTTCTGATATCAGGGAGCTTACAGTCCCTTGGGGACTTGGAACAAACAACCTCTACACTTCAGAGTGTTAGAAGGGCTAAGACAGGAGCCAGGAGGCCTGGTCTTAAGGTAACTCAAGAGAAACCCAAACTCAGGCCATCCTGCCCTTCCACGGAGGCCCAGGTTGCTTGGGTCCTGACTTGATTGGTTGGTTTTTCACCCCTGGAGGGCCTATTGTGTGCCAGGCACTGGCATCTAACAAAACCAGTCAGCCCGTGCCTCTCCAGGAGCGTAGGCACCTGAGAGCAAACCGTCAGATATTAAATGATCACAAGCGTACACGTAAAACTACAAATGTAATGGGGTCTAAGGTAGTAGAGGGTCTCAGACGGAGATTTGACCGGATGTGCAGTCAGAAAAAGGTTATTGGGGCAGCAAGGCAGGAGCTGGGAGCTGGAGGAGGAGGAGCTAAATTGACCAAGAGCTTTCAAGGCAAAGGGAACTGGGATTTCTGCAGAGCCCAAAGTGGGAGGGAGTGAGGAGAGTTCTCAGAAATGAAAGAAAAGGCCAGTGTGGCTGCAGAGCGGAGGGAAGCTGGTTCCGCCTCTGGCAGAGGGGGCTGTGAAGCCTGACTGAGAGGTTGGAGACTCTTGGAGAGCTCAGAGCAGGCACTGGTCTTTCGTTTTTAGTCTCCAACCTCCTTTAGATTTGGGACTGCTGCATCTAACTCATCTTGTTGCTCCCAGAGCCCAGCAGATATGTTTGTAGAATGAGTTAGTGTTGAATAAATAATTTGAAGAATGAGGCTTCACCACATTTAGAAATCTTATCAAGACTACGCAGAGATGTTTTCCAAGTCAATGATTTCTTATTGAAGGCACTTGAAATTTATATCCAGGATTTACAAACACAGGCAGAACACATCTAGCTGGGAACGCCATTATGGCTAATATGTGATTATTAGTTTTGGATAATTGGTTCACATCAATAAAGTTATTAATCCTGGCTTGGTTGCACAGGCTGGATTGCAATGGCGCCGTCTCAGCTCACTGCAGCCTCCACCTCCCAGGCTCAAGGGATTCTCCTGCCTCAGCCTCCTGACTAGCTGTAACCACCACAGTTGCACGCCACCATGCCTGGTTAGTTTGTGGATTTTTTAGTAGAGATGGAGTTTCACCATGTTGCCCAGGCTGGTCTCGAACTCCTGAACTCAGGCAGTCTGCCCACCTCAGCATCCCAACCTGCTGGGATTACGGGTGTGAGCCACTGCACCATCCTCACTATGGTCTTTTTTATTTTTTATTTTTATTTTTACTATGGTCTTTTTAAATGACAAGAGATTCCATTTCCTTTGTTTAAAACCCTTCAAAGATCTGGCTTCTAGTTGTTGCTCAATAAATACTAGTTGGCTGAATATTTGTTCACTCAAGTCTTTCCCATTTATTAGTTACATGAGGGAAGGCATGCATCAGAATTAATTGAGAACAAAAGGGAAGATGCTTGGAACCAAATCACAGAAGGGAGGAAAAACAGCAGCACCAAGTCAGTGAGTGTGAGCCACTTGCTTCAGCTTCTTGGCCACTGGACTTGGTTTTAAAATCTTGGCTTCAGGTCTCACATGTACCAATTACTACAAATATACTCTCTCTCTATATATATATGTTATGTATATAAAAAAACAGTATATATAAGTTATATATATAACTAATTACTACCATTGATATTTGCTTCATCTCTGAGCCTTGTCTTTTCTTACCTCTTAAATGAATATAATATGATTTATGACATCTGGTACAAGGCTTAACTAAGATACCAGAGTGAGTCTGACAGTGCTTTGAAACTGCAAAACATTTAGAGAAACATAAGATGTTATTAACAAGGAAATTTCCACTGGAGATCTCTCCCTCTCTTCCTTTTCCTCAAAGTGTGGAAGAGTAATTGAGAGGGCTCTGGATTTTAACACTGTGAAGGGAAGGATCTTAGATTCTGCAATGAATTAAACTGCAGAATGCTTTCATAATATAAATAACCACCTCTCTCCCGTACTTACTTATTTGGTTGGTTTTTGCAATTACTGGGGAGAGATCTAACAGAAAAGGAAACTTATTTGACTAAAATGAGAGAATAGGCTGGGCGTGGTGGCTCACGCCTATAATCTCAGCATTTTGGGAGGCCGAGGCAGGTGGATCACCTGAGGTCAGGAGTTTGAGACCAGCCTAGCCAACATGGCAAAACCCCGTCTCTACTAAAAATACAAAAATTAGCTGGGTGTGGGGGCATGGACCTGTAATCCCAGGTACTCGGGGGGCTGAAGCAGGAGAATCGCTCGAACCAGGAGCCGGAGGTTGCAGTGAGCCAAGATTGCACCACTGCACTCTAACCTGGGCCACAGAGTGAGACTCCGTCTCAAAAAGTAAATAAATAAATAAATAAATAAATAAATAAGAGAATAGCAAAAGGACAAATTACAATGCTAGGTGTTCATTTTTCTGTGTCAGTTCCTCAGTATCAGGGTGCACTGCCCCAGCTCAAAGCTCCCTGCTTAGTATTTAACACATAATATGCATCTGAAATGTGCTTAGGCACTTTTCAAAGTTTAGATCATATCTAGCCAGATCACGCTTGAGATAGACACAGGTTTGTTTTTCCTCCTCAGATCCAGTAAAGACTGGGCTACACCGGCTGGTTCACTTGGGGATCAGAGTCCAATTTCAGATTAATCTTTGTTTAGTTCACTTACCACAATATTGTCTTACCTAGAGCTTACTTTATACAGAGTTATTTCTTATGCTATTTTCATCTATTTCTAACTTTCAGAAAAGGAAACAGTTTAACATTGGATGAATAGGATACTTTTCTCCCTCAGGGTATTTTAACAATGTTATCAGGGTATCTTGGAGGAGGCAGGATCCTCAGCAATGCAGGACACTTGTTGCTTTCTCTTGTAACTGACTCAGAATGTTACCATACAGTAAGTTCCTTTTCAAGATAAAACTGTGACAATGACAAAAGTCTTTTCCTATGTCTTCCTAATAATCATAATGGCTATTCTTTATTGAGTGTTAACCAGTGCTGGGTGCTTTGCATGATCTCATTTGACTGATTCCAGCATCAGCCTTATGAGGCAGCTACTATTTATTGTCCCCATTTACAGACTAAGAAACGGGGCAGCCTTCTTTGTATGCTGCCCAAGTTTTTACCTGCTGCATTATATTACTGTGAGCTTGTCCTGTTGCTTCTATTACATGGTAATTATTAGTTTGTATGTGTTAGATACTAACCCAGGAGTTCCTTTAATTTTTAAATGAAAGGGGAACTTTGTTTTTTAAGGGGGGTGGATCCAGAAGATAAGCTCGTAAGGTGAGAAATGGAAGTAGAAGTCTTGATTACAATTTTACTTAATCTAAAGTGAATTTTTTTCTCTTACAAAAGAATGGAGTAAGCAAACTGAAAATTAAAAAGCCGTAAATTAAAAAGCTTTAGGATTAAAAATTTGAAAAAGGACTAATCAATCTGACATTTGCAAGCTTTAAAACTTTAAAGCTTTTGCATTTGCAAAACTTTAAAAGCAGACCTTCTGGTTTGACTGTTTATAAACTTCTCTTTCATTGAAATAAAGAAATGATTTTCAGATTTACAAGTTATTACCTATTTTTCTCAATTCCCATTTACTGCAGAACATTTTTGCAAGCATCATGTTTATATGCAGCTCTCTGTGGCTAATGAATATGTTTACTGGAAGTACATTTTTTCTTTCCTTCTTTATCATTCAGGGAAAGGTATATGCCAAGTAGTTATCTCCTCGCAAAGGCATGACTTGACGTTTTCATAGACTTCTTCAGAGCAGCATTTTGAACTCTTGCATCATCTGGAAATGGTTGTTTTTGCTACATAACAATTTTTTTATTTGAGGGCAAAGGCTAAAAAAGGACAATGTTGCCCATAAGAGGCATGCTAATTATCACAATAAATGGACATTGGTTTTTTGGGGATTTGTTTGTTTGTTTGTTTGTTTGAGACGGAGTTTCACTCCTGTTGCCCAGGCTGGAGTGCAATGGCACGATCTCAGCTCTCTGCAACTCCAGCTTCTGGGTTCAAGCGATTTTCCTGCCTCAGCCTCCCGAGTAGCTGGGATTACAGGTGCCTGCCTCCACGCCTGGCTAATTTTTTTTTTTGTATTTTTTGTTTGTTTGTTTGTTTTAGTAGAGACAGGGGTTTCACCATGTTGGCCAGGCTGGTCTCGAACTCCTGACCTCCTTGGCCTCTCAAAGTGTTGGGATTACAGGCGTGAGCCACCACATCCAGCCCTTGTGCATTTGTTTTTGAGACAGGGTCTCACTCTGTTGCCCAGGCTGGATGGAGCAATAGTCTTGATCATGCCTCACTGCAACTTCTGCCTACCAGGCTCAAGCGATCCTCCCTCCTTCTCAGCCTGGAACTGTAGCTGGGACTACAGACATGCACCAGCATGCCCGGCTAATTTTTGTATTTTTGGTAGAGATGGGGTTTCGCCATGTTGCCCAGGCTGGTCTCAAACTCCTGGGCTCTAGTGGTCCTCCTGCCTCAGCCTCCCAAAGTTCTGGGATTACAGGTGTAAGCCACTGTGCCTAGCTGGGACCTTGTTTTGATGCAGATTCAAACAGACCTTATATTTTTGAGACAGAGCCTCACTCTGTTACTCAGGCTGGAGTGCAATGGCATCCTCTTGGCTCACCACAACCTCTGCCTCCCAGGTTCAAGTGATTCTCCTGCCTCAGCCTCCCAAGTAGCTGAGATTACAGGTGTGTGCCACCACATCCAACTAATTTTTGTATTTTTAGTGGAGATGGGGTTTCACCATATTGGCCAGGCTGGTCTCCAACTCCTGGCCTCAAGTGATCTGTCTGCCTCAGCCTCCCAAAGTGCTGGGATTATAGGTGTGCCACCACACCCAGCCCCAAACAACAAACTTTCAAACAATTGTTTAATATGACTAATTTTTCCCAATAGGCAAGCGAAGATTTTTAAGAGGACATTTGTAAGGACAATTAGGGAATGTGAACACTGAATATGTGATGATATTAAGCATCTATTGTTGCTTCTGGGGCAGTGTGATGATGTTCAAAACAAGGAGTCCTTATCTTTTAAGCATATGTACTAAAATATTTGCAACTGCAGTACTATGATGGTTAGGATTTCCTTAAGAAAAATCTAGGTGGTTGGGGGCAAGGAAAATGAGTAGGAGTGTGAAGGAAGCTAGATTGGCCATTAGTTGATTATTGTCATAGTTGAGATATGGTTGCGGTTGCATTTTTTGAAATTTTCTGTAAGTGTTTAAAATAGTAAGTTGTAAACCATTAGGAAAACTGGGGAGAGGAAGAATGAGAGGAGAAGAGGGTGTTTCATATGTTTTGTAGACATGGACATGAATCGCCACACTGCTAGAATGCAAGTTGTGTACACTTGTTAATTAGAGCCTGGAATGGCTGTTTAGAAACTTATTTGATCAAAAATAGAAAAGAACAATATAACTTCATTAGTTTGGTTCTGGATATCTGAGTTGACCTCTTTCTCCCTTCTATCTAAAAGCTGAAGGGACAGCCAGGCGCAGTGGCTCACGCCTGTAATCTCAGGACTTTGGGAGGCAGAGGCAGGTGGATCACCTGAGGTCATGAGTTCCAGATCAACCTGGCCACCATGGTGAAACCCCATCTCTACTAAAAATACAAAAATTGGCTGTGTGTGGTGGCGGGCGCCTGTAATCCCAGCTACTCGGGAGGCTGAGGCAGGAGAATTGCTTGAACCCAGGAGGTGGAGGTTGCAGTGAGCCGAGATCATGCCACCGCACTCCAGCCTGGGTGACAGAGGGAGACTCCGTCTCAAAACAAACAAACAAACAACAACAACAAAACCCAAAAACTGAAAGGAACATCTTCACTGGCACGTATCAAAAAAATCCTAGATTATGTTACAGTCATTTTGTTACCATGTTGGGCCTGGCCAACCTCAGGAAACAGAAACTCTTTGACCTTCTCCCTTCCTTTCACTTGCTCCAAGGTAGGACTGTAATCTCTCCCCACTTTTCTGATTGTGGTTCCTAAGACCCTCATTCCAGAGAGGGTTCCACCCTATACCCTGGGGGAAGGAATGCTAACACCATGAAGATTCCATAAACACACTGGGTTCAGAGAGCTCTCAGATAGCTGAACACATGGAAGTTCTTAGAGGCCGGTGAACCCAGAGAGGGCATGGAAGCTCTGTGCTCCTTCCTTGGGCACTGCTCCTGGCATATCTCTTCATCTGTATCCTTTCTAATATCTTTCGAAATAAAACAGTAAACATAAGTGTTTTCCTAAGTTCTGTGATCTGCCCCCAGCCAATTAATCGAACCCAAAGAGAGGGTCATGGAAACCCCAACCTGAAGCCGGTCAGTCAGAAGTTCCAGAGGCCTGACCTTGTGACTGGTGGGGGATGGGGTGCAGCCATGGGGGCTGAGCCCTCGATTGTGGGATCTCACACTATCTCTGGGTAGATAGCACCAGAATTGAATTCGAGGACACCCAGCTGGTATCTGCTGCAGAATTGGTGGTGAGGAGAAGTCCCCATATTTGGTCACAGAAGTCTTCTGTATTTATGATTGTTGTGTGAGAGCAGAAGAAAAACACAATTTGAGGATTTTCTGAATGTATGTGCATTGTTTTTTGTAATTTAAAAAAATACTATCACCAGGCACAGTGGTTCACGCCTGTAATCCCAGCACTTTGGGAAGCCGAGGTGGGCGGATCACTTGAGGTCAGGAGTTTGAGACCAGTCTGACGAACATGGTGAAACCCCTCCTCTACTAAAAATACAAAAATTAGTCAGGTGTGGTGGCAGACAGCTATAGTCCCAGCTGCTCACGAGGCTGAGGAATGAGAATTGCTTGAACCCGGGTAGTGGAGGTTACAGCAAGATGAGATCTGAGATCGCACCACTGCACCCCAGCCTGGGTGACAGAGCAAGACTCAGTCTCAAAAAGTAAAATAAAATAAAAATAAAAAAATGCTTTAGGTTACTACCAGCAGAAATCCCTCTGAGGGCCGGGCACAGTGGCTCACCCCTGTAACTCCAACACTTTGGGAGGCTAGGCGGGTGGAGTGTATTGTTTGAGCCCAAGAATTCAAGACCAGGTGGGGCAACATGGTGAAACCCCATCTCTACAAAAAATACAAAAAATTAGCTTGACATGGTGTCATGTGCCTATGGTCTCAGCTAATTGGGAGGCTGAGGCAGGAGGATCTCTTGAGCCTGGGAAGTCGAGGCTGCAGTGAGCTGTAATTCTGCCACTGCACTCTAGCCTAGGTGACAGAGTGTGACCCTGTCTCAAAAATAAATTAATTAATAAATAATGTTAAAAAAATAATTTTAGTCTGGGCATGGTGGCTCACACCTGTAATGCCAGCACTTTGGGAAGCCAACGGGGGAGGATCACTTGAACCCAGAAATTTGAGACCAGCCTGGGCAACATGGCAAGATGCCCTTTCAGTAAAAATAAATAAATAAATAAGGGGCCTCTGAAAGATCATGAACCTCTTGAGATTGTCAATGAAAAGAGTCAAACACTGTAACATATTTGAAGAGGTTTATTCTGAGTCAAATATGTTTGGCTAAGGCTTAAGACAGCCTCAAGAAGTCCTGAGAACAGGTGCCCAGGGTGGTTGGTTGCCCCTTGATTTTGTACATTTTAGGGGGACAGATAATCTCTCCTGGATGAAGAAAAGATTTGGAAAGGAAAGGAGATTTTCTACAGAATGTAGATTTTCCCCACAAGAGACAGCTTTGCAGGGCCATTCCAAAATACATCAAAGAAATGTATTTTGGGGTAAAATACTTAGATTTCTTTAAGGGCTTGTTATTTGTCATGTGATGCTATACTAGTGAGGTTGAGATTTGGTATCTTATACTAGAAGAGTCTGTTTTGTCAGTCTCAGGATCTCTGTTGTAATGTTAATGCTGGTCAGTTGAATTCTAAAGGGAGAAATTAAGAGAAACCTAGAAACCTAAGAGGTTTCCTCATACCTTTATAAACAATCTACAAGAGATTCAGGGGGTGATGGGCTCCTGCTTTTCTATTATTTACTTACTCTTATTCACTACTTTTTTTATTTTTCATTTTATGACAGAAGGAGAAGGAGAGGGGGACAGAAGGAGAGAGGGAAAGAGGAAGGAGAGGGAGAAGGAAAGACAGGGAAAGAAGGAGAGAGGGAGAAAGGAAGAGAAGTAGGAGAGAGGGAGAGAAGAGGAAGAGAGATAGGGAAATGGGAGGGTGAGGGAAGGCAAGAGTAGGTGAGTGTGAGCCAGAGAGAGAGACAGAGAGAGCACACACAGACTTACTACATTGATGAAATTATATTCAAAGCTTCAAAATTTTTAGGGAATAAGCACAAAAAAACTATTCTTTTTCACATGATAGTAATGCTTGCAACCATATCATACAAATGTAGATTATTGTAGGGTCAAGATGTTCCAAAAAATAGTAATATTAATATTCAATTTTACAGTTCAGAGAATAAGAGCAATTTATTTCAAAGATTGGATGAATTAGTGGGACTGAGTCTCCTGGAACATCAGATGAATGTTCATTTCAACACAAATATGATGGGAAACACTACGAAGGACATAACAGATATAAAAGACAATTATGAACCTCAAGACACTTGCTATCTTTTGGGGAAACAGGAAATAATATAAGGGAGTACAGCAGTGTCAGGTATAGTCTTGAAGTGAGTATTGTCAAGTGTCAACTTGCAAACACATTCATAGGCTAGTTGAGGGTTCTTCGAAACGGCTCTTCAACAACAACACATGTGTGCACACACATATCCCAAGTGAAAGTAGCTTTTTTTTTTTGAGACAGGGTCTCGCTCTGTCACCAGACTGGAGTGCAGTGGGGCAATCTTGGCTCACTGCAACCTCCACCTCCTGGGTTCAAGCAATTCTCCTTCCTCAGCCTCCCGAGTAGCTGGGACTACAGGTTTGCGCCACCACACCCAGCTAATTTTTGTGTTTTTAGTAGAGATGAGGTTTCACCATATTGGCCAGGATGGTCTCAATCTCTTGACCTCATGATCCCCCCACCTCGACCTCCCAGAGTGTTGGGATTACAGGCATGAGTCACAGTGCGCAGCCAAAAGTAGCTTTTAATATGACTTTTCCTTTCTATCTTTTTTTTTTTTTTGAGACGGAGTCTCGCTCTGCCGCCCAGACTGGAGTGCAGTGGCGCCATCTCGGCTCACTGCAAGCTCCGCCTCCCGGGTTCCCGCCATTCTCCTGCCTCAGCCTCCCGAGTAGCTGGGACTACAGGCGCCCGCCACCACGCCCGGCTAGTTTTTTGTATTTTTAGTAGAGACGGGGTTTCACCGTGTTAGCCAGGATGGTCTCGATCTCCTGACCTGGTGATCCACCCGCCTCGGCCTCCCAAAGTGCTGGGATTACAGGCATGAGCCACTGCGCCCGGCCTCCTTTCTATCTTAAAAAGAAAATCAGTAATACCTTCAAGTATGATATAGAGTGGACATGTCCTCTTTCTGTTGTATGTACTCAAAGAGTCTTATATTATAGGTTTATAGAAAGTCATATTATTTACAAAGGGAGGCCTACATACACAGACGCATTTTCTATAAGGCTCAACTTGAAAAAATTATATAATTTAAAAAAAATATTTATTTATTTATATTTTTTGAGATAGGGTCTCACTCCGTTGCCCAGGCTAGAATATAGTAGCATGATCACAGCTCACTGAAGTCTCAACCTCATGGACTGCATCTATCCTCCCACCTCAGCCTCCCAAGTATCTAGGATTACATCATGCCTGGCTAATTTTTGTATTTTTTTGTAGAAACAGGGTTTTGTCATGTTGCCCAGGCTGGTCTCAAATTCCTGGGCTCAAGCAGTCCTCCTGTCTTGGTCTCCCAAGGTGCTGGAATTACAGGTATGAGCCACCCAGCCCTTTGTATTTTTAGTCATTTTTTTAAAAGCATTGTTCTGGCTGGGCGTGGTGGCTCACGCCTATAATCCCAGCACTTTGGGAGGCCGAGGAGGGCAGATCATGAGGTCAGGAGATAGAGACCATCCTGGCTAACACGGTGAAACACCATCTCTACTAAAAATATAAAAGTTAGCCGGGTGTGGTGGCGGGCATCTGTATTCCCGGCTACTCAGGAGACTGAGGCAGGAGAATGGCGTGAACCCAGGAGGTGGAGGTTGCAGTGAGCTGAGATCGCGCCACTGCACTCCAGCCTGGGTGACAGAGCAAGACTCCGTATCAAAAAAAAAAAAAAGCATTGCTCTGAGTTTGGTAATGTTAAGATAAATATTCACTTATTTAATTTAAACTGCTCGTAGTATCAATGTTTCCACATTTAAGAGACACTGGCTGGGCACGGTGGCTCACGCCTGTAATCACAGCACTTTGGGAGGCCGAGGTGGGTGGATCACCTGAGGTCAGGAGTTCAAGATCAGCCTGGCCAACATGGTGAAGCCCTGTCTCTACTAAAAAATACAAAAATTAGCCAGGCATGGTGGTGCATGCCTATAGTCCCAGCTATTTGGGGGCACTGAGGCAGAAGAATTTCTTGATCCCAGGAGGTAGAGGCTGCAGTGAGCCAACATCATGCCACTGGGCGACAGAGCAAGATTCTGTCTCAAAAAAAAAAAAAAAAAAGGCCAAGCATGGTGGGTCACGCCTCTAATCCCAGCACTTTGGGAGACTGAGGTGGGTGGATCGCCTGAGGTCAGGATTTTGAGACCAGCCTGATCAACATGGCAAAACCCCGTCTCTACTAAAAAAAATACAAAGATTACCCGGGTGTGGTGGCATGTGCCTGTAGTCCCAGCTACTTGGGAGGCTGAGGCAGAAGAATCACTTGAACCCAGGAGGCGGAGTTTGTGGTGAGCCGAGATGGCGCCATTGCACTCCAGCCTGGGTGACAGAGTGAAACTCCATCTCAAAAAATAAAAATAAATAAAAAATAAAAATAAAAAATAAAAAAGAGATACTGGCTTTTCCTAGTTTTGTTTGTCATTTAAATCTCAACAGATTTTCAAATATGTTACTTTATGTAAAGATTAATCTTAATTCCTCTTATGTATACTTGGAAAATGAATGTTAAAGTCATCTTTTATTCCTACTTCTATGTAGGTTTTTTTTTTTTTTAAGAGCAACGTCTTGCCTTATCACCCAGGCTGGAGTGCAGTTGCTTAATCTCTGCTCACTGCAGCCTCAACCTCCCAGGCTCAAGCAATCCTCCTGCCTCAGCACCCTCCACCCCTACCCCCAAAAAGCCCTGCTAATTTTTGTGTTTTTTGTAGAGACAGGATTTTGCCATGTTGCTCAGGCTGGTCTCAAACTCCAGAGATCAGGCAATCCACCTACCTTGGCCTTCCAAAGTGCTGGCATTACAGGCGTGAGCCATCTCACCTGGCCTATGTAGGTTAATTAGATAAGAAATTTTAAAAATCACCTGGGCCTGGTGGTGGCGTGTACCTGTAATCCCAGCTACTTAGGAGGCTGAGGCACAAGAATTGCTTGAACCCAGGAGGCAGAGGTCACAGTGAGCTGAGATCACGTCATGGCACTCCAACCTGGGTGACAGAGTGAGACTCTGTCTCAGATAAAATAAAATGAAATAGATTAAAAAATTTTAAAATCCAAATCTGGAAAAAACCTGGAGATACTTTAAGGTAGACTACTTTGATATGTGCTTAAAGAAAATACTCAGGGTTTATGGCAGGTTTGAAAAGCTGAAGTATAAAACTTCCCTGAGATATCCAATTGCAGAGACACAACCCATGTCTATGGACTCTCTGCCAATGCCATCTGTCAAAGCCACTGTGACAGTTTAATCTGGTAGGTGAACACACCCTGGGCCAAAAGATGAGACACGCGGGTTCTGGTGGCAATGCCTTCACTCTCTTCGTCTGTTTTCTCTCTTTGAAGAAAATGGGAGTAGTAACATCTGGCCTAACCATCTCTCAGGGTGTTGTGAAGACAAACTGTGATAAATAATTGGAAACATATTGGGCAAAACATGTAGAATGAATCAAAATTTGAAGATAACTTTCTAAGAAAAGAATCGATTTAAATGAAAATCAAATGTAATATAATAGTGCAGCGTTCTATCTTCCCCAGATTGCTACAAAAGTTCAGGGACGTAGGGCTTTAGGAAGACTGCAAATTCTACATCACTTTAAAAGAATTCTCACAGCAGCGATTCCAGCCGTGTGAATTCTGTGAAATAACATCTGGTTGCCCACTCTATTGCTGGCGAAGTCTAAATAGCATAGAAAAAGAGGAATGATTTGGTGGAAAGACGCTTAGAGTAGGCAGGAGATTACTGTTAGCAAATGGTTGTTTAAATTCTTTGTTTAAGAAAGTGTTCTGCCTAGAACTGAAGGATTTGTGGTAAGCTTACCAGAGTCCAGTCACCATCAAAGGCAATGATGGCAGGGGAACTCTGCCAGGTACCACATTAAGAGCCTGAGTTCTTAACCTCACGACATTTGCCATGTTTTTTCTCTTACCCCCAACTTCATGTCTTTATACCACCTCTTGTATATTTAATCTCCTATTCAAGACTCCTTTCTTTCCTAAAGCCTTCCCAGAACAAATCCAACCTTCACATCAGCATATGCTTAAGAAATACATTATTCTTGGGAAAATTGCAGGGTATTTCCTGCTTTTGTCCATAATTCAGTGATATTGTACCTGTTTTTCTTGGCTAAAGGAAACCAATGACTAAAATACTTTTGAACTACTGCTGCCTATACCTTCTTTAAAGAGGTCTTATTTTCTCATTGCTGGTAGTGAGAACTTTTAAAAGGTCGAAATCATATTATTATCCCAAAATATGTTCAGTTAAAAACTAAATGCCTAGTAGTAGAAAAATGGTCATATAAATTACAATATATACACTTCAAGGAGTTCTATGTACCTATAAATGACAATGCTTACATAGTTTCTAAAAGCAAAGCAAGAGCTTGTTACAAGGTTAGATTTCTACGTATTAAAGGTTGTATCACCTGGAGCAACATGGCCAAACCCAAAACCCATCTCTGAAAAAACATACAAAAATTATCTCGCCGTGGTGGCATATGCCTGTACTCCCAGCTACTCTGGAGGCTGAGGCGGGACGATTCCTTGAACCCAGGAGGCAGTGAGCCTGATGGTGCCCCTGCACTCCAGCCTGAGTGACAGAGTAAGTGAGACTCTGTCTCAAAAAAAAAAAAGTTGTGAATACAATACAGTCCCAACTATATAAGTATCTTAATAGCAGAATTGACAAAATAGTTAATAATTTTTATTTTGGGGTTGACTATAAATTTTTTTTCCTTATGCTTTCCTGTATTTCTCAAAATTTCGTCATGTGCATGTTCATTTGTACTGGAATATAGTCTGTGTGTGTGTGTGTGTGTGTGTGTGTGTGTGTGTGTTTTCAGCCAGATACTAAGTAAATTGCTTTCAGATTGGTTAATAAGAATATAGTCAGTCAGTCGTGGTGGCTCGCGCCAATAACCCCAGCACTTTGGGAGGCCAAGGCAGGCAGATTATTTGAACTCAGGGGTTCGAAACCAGCCTGGGTAACAAGGCAAAACCCCATCTCTCAAAAAAAAAAAAAAAAAAAAAAATTAGCTGGGTGTTGTGGTGTACACCTAAAGTTTCAACTGCGTGGGAGGCTGAGGCTGGAGGACTGCTTGAGCCTAGGAGGTCAAGGCTACAGTGTGCCATGATCATGCCACTGCACTCTAGCCCAGGCAAATGAGTAAGACTCTGTCTAAAAAAAAAAAAAGAAAAAGAAAAGGAATTAAAACAGGTAAAATCTCAATAATAATGATAAAAAATATATATAATATTCTTTGAGGAATGGGTGTGGAATCAATGAGTTCACTCCAGACCACTCAAGTTTAAGTGAAACCAGAGCTCAGCCTATTAGTCTACAAAGTAGGAAGTGGTGAGGTGACTCTAGCTTTGTGGTTAACTTCATTTAACCTCAGCCACTATAGGCATAGACCCCGTGAAAGCCCCCTACGATTGGCCCACCCCTTCATCCTTCACTATCTCTTCCCTTTCCAACTTCCTATTTTACTTCTACAGTTCCTTGATGGCCTAAATCAATGGACAGAAAGGGAAAGAAAAGAAATGAGGGAGGTCAAACTTTAAGGTATAGGAAAGATTCTCTTTTCCTTACTTCTATCTCTGCAGGCAGGAGAGGTCTTTTGGACAAGTTCTGAGAAATAGAACTATTTCATGTGGCTGGGAACTCAACTACCTTAGCCAATGGAGCTTGTGACCCAGTTGTGGGAGTGGAGTTGAGTTCCCTTTTATTTCTTAAAGTGATTTTTAAAAAGGCACCGGAGCATGTAACCATTTCTTTCTTTTTTTTTTTTTTGAACAACTAAAATTTTATGATAATGATTAATATCACCTCTAATATTTTGGGAACCTGATCAAGGCCTGAAGCAGTTTTTCTGGCCTAGGATTATTGTACTATCATATTCAACACAGGTTTATTGGCAAAGGCTAGCTAGGGACACAGGGCATATTTGGAGGCCCTCATAAAATCTCTATTAGCTCCCAGAGGACACCCCAAATTTTTTAGAAAACAAAAATGACATTTTGTGATGTAAACAATAATTTCTCAATCTTATTTAAAATGTTGGGAAGGAAAACTGTCTCTAGCCTTCACCGTTTATTTTGTAACATACAATTTGTGCCATTATAAGACAAGCCCCCTAAGTACTACTTGCAGAGAAGGAAAATAAATATTTGCAAGCTGGGGAAGAACAACAATAACAGATGCGTGTCCAGGGTATAACTCTCCCCAGGGCTCCGCAAAGGCTGGCAGACGAGGTCTTGACATAAGTTTCTAGGCAAGGTGGGGAAAGAAGGAGATGGACCCTAGCAGAAAAGATCCTGTTTAAAGGCATCACTGGGTGAAAGAGAACCTTCAGGAAAATGCAGGCTGCTTAACTGAAAATAGGTGAAGACAAGGCTAGAGAAGCAGGCTTCAGCTACTTCACAGGCTAAGGAATTTCACTCTATTGTAGACCAAGAGTATCAAAGTGACCTCAGAAAGTTTTCCCAGGCCGGCACAGCTGTTTTTAAATAATTTTTTATTTGAATAACTTTAGGTAGGACGGATCTTCTCCAGGTCCATACAGCCTCCTTTTTGGCCATATTAAACCCATGGCTTCACACATTTGAGTGCCTGGTAGTGAAGGCATTTGAGATCTTCTCAAGAATCCTCTGGGGAGATAATGGAGAACCGTGGAAAGACTGGCATAGGCCAGAGGCATGATTAGATTTGCAATGTAGAGAGATCATTCAGGCAGTGAGGTGGAAATTAGATTTTGTGACAGTTGGCAGCACAACAAGAAGGAAGGGCTGGTCAGAAAGATATTAGGATGATAGTGTCCTAACTAGGACCTGGAACTGATCATATGTGGAAGATGAAGAAGGAGGAGGTCTAAAGGACTTCTAAGTTCTCACTCTCGTAAAGGGGTCACTGGTTATTATACACCCGGCGGCCAGTGTTATACACTGGTTGTTATGTGTCTTTGCAAAAGACATAGCAGGTTGGAGGCAAGGAAGGGATGTTGAGTTCTGTTCAGGGATATTAGACCAGGTAATTCTGGTGGCCCTGTGGGATGTTTTTGTCTAGCTATCCGGTAGGCTAGAGATACAGATCCATGGACATTTGTCTTCCTCTCTGCACCAGATCCAGACCAGACTGTTGGAGGTGAGTTTCTTTTGGCACTGTTTGTCCATTGGTTTCTTTGGCTGTATCCCAAGGAAAAGCTGGATTTCAGTTCTCACTTATTCCCACCTACTTCAGTTCTCAACTTGTATCCATCCTGCAGGAGTTTATTACTACTACTACTATTATTATTATTATTATTATTATTATTATTATTACTACTATTATTATTTTGAGATGGAGTCTCCTCTCTGTCACCCAGGCTGGAGTGCAGTGGCACGATCTTGGCTCACTGTAACCTCCGCCTCCTGGGTTCAAACTATCCTTCCGCCTCAGCCTCCCGAGTAGCTGGGAATACAGGCCCACGGCACCATGACTGGCTAATTTTTGTATTTTTAGTAGAGATGGGGTTTTGCCGTGTTGCCCAGGCTGGTCTCAAACTCCTGACCTCAAGTGATCTGCCCACCTTGGCCTCCGAAAGTGCTGGGATTACAGATGTGAGCCACCATGCTGGGCTGCATCCTGCAGGAGTTTAGAGAAGTGTAATGATGTTTCATCTGCTTGTTACTGTTCCTCCTCTCTCCCATCCTTCAACCAACTGCCCATAGTTGTTTGCACTATTATTGTTAGGAGGTAATTGTGCCTGCATGGTTAACCACCCAGCAGCCTGTGCTGAGATCTGTGGGCTGCATGTGAACATGAGCTGCCATCAGCATGAGGTGGCAGACACCCAGTCTTGGCTGTGAGCACACCTGGCACAGAAGGCTTCTCTGTCACATGAAGACCAGCTGACTTATCTGGAATAAGCCTGCTGGAGGTGGTGGAGCTCAGACCAGGCTGCTTGTGCGTTTGGAACTAATGGCAAAACCATTCTTGAAGTTTGGCAGGACACAGGCAAAGAAACAGCTACTTCTCAGCCCATAAAGCATTTGCGTTGCCTTCAGGAATTTGAAACTTTTTACTGTGGACCTGAGAGGGGTTTGGGCACCAGAAATAAAATCTACTTCAAGCATGCCTCTAAATGATAAAATTCTTTTTTTTTTTTTTTTGCGCGACAGAGTCTTTCTCCGTTCCCCAGGCTGGAGTGCAGTGGCACGATCTCTGCTCACTGCAAACTCCACCTCCCAGGTTCACGCCATTGTCCTGCTTCAGCCTCCTGAGTAGCTGGGACTACAGGCGCCCACCACCACGCCTGGCTAATTTTTTGTATTTTTAGTAAAGACAGGGTTTCACCTTGTTAGCCAGGATAGAGTCGATCTCCTGACCTCGTGATCCACCCACCTTGGCCTCCCAAAGTGCTGGGATTACAGGAGTGAGCCACTGCGCCCGGCCTAAATGATAAAATTCTTGATTTAACTTTGGCATTTTGAGCTATTTGAAAGAATAAACTAGGAATGACTAGTTTGACTAGTCATTCTAGGAAGTGCATATGGTGAAAGACCTCCACAAGGGGTGGGACGCCATTGGTGTCCTTCCAAAGAATTTCAACCAAGTCTGTGATGCACTGGGTAATCTGCACACTACCCTTTAATGCGATGTTAGGAAATATTCAGATTAAGAGCAAGAAAGGCTCACTGAAACACATTTGTATACATTTGCATTTTGTATTTAATTGTTATGATTAAATTATTACAATGTTTGTTGAGACAAGTGAGGAAAAAAAAAAGAGTTTAAAATGCCCATAATCCCACTACTCCTAAATCCTCTCTGCTGTAGTTTCAATGTGTTCCCCAAAGTCCATGAGTTAGAAACTTGATGGTGATGGGGCCTAGTGGGAGGAGTTTGGTCATGAGGGTGGATCCATCACAAATAGATTAATGCCGTTATTACATTATTGCAGGAGTGGGTTCCTTATAAAAGGAAGAATTTGGCCTCCTCTTGTTCTCTTGCTCATTCTCCCTCTCCCTCCCCACGCCCCTTCTCTCTCTATCACTTTTCTGCTATGTGATGCCTTTTGCTGTGTTGTGATGCAGCAAGAAGGTCCTTGCCAGATACTGACAGAACTGTGAGCCAATACATTTCTGTTTATTGTAAATTACCCAGTCTGTGATATTCTGTTATAGTAGCACAGAATGGACTAAGACAGTCTCCAAATCCTTTTCTGTCTGTACAAATAGAAACCGTTGTTTTTATTATGAACTTAAGATCGTGTTGCACATTTGAGGATTTTGTTTCTTATTAAAATTGAGGTATAACTCACATGAAATGAAATGTATAGATGCTAAGTGACCATTTTGATGAATTCTGACAAATGTCCACCTACTCTGTACTTCCCACCCCCCACAAGCCATATGGCAAGAATATCATCTTAGAGCATTTCCATCACTCCAGAAAGTTCCCTTCTTTCCAAATCAGCTTCTGCTCTACCCACTTTCCCGCCACCATTGTTTGGATTTCTATCACTGAAGACTGGCTTTGCCTGATCTTGACCTTCATATAAATAGAAACATACAGTTATATAGAGTTTTGTAATCTGTTTTTTAAACCTAGTAACATATGTGAACAATTTCCATTTCAATAATATTTATCCACAGCGTCACTTTCATTGGAAAAATAATACTGCTTTTGATGCATGCACTGTACCACATTTGTTTATTTAACCAGTTCCTATTGATGGAAATTCTGATTTCCTTTGTTCTTTCCCTCCCTCTCTAACCTTCCTTCCTTCCATCTTATTACAAACAACCCTGTTATTAATATCATTTTAGGTAAGCCTTTGCACATAAAGCTTAATTGTTTTTTGTAGTTTACATTCCTAGAAGTGAAATTGCTGTGTCCAAAAAATGTACTTTTTTTTTTTTTTCTTTGAGATGGAATCTCACTCTGTCACCCAGAGTGAGGTGGAGTGCAGTGGCGTGGTCTCAGCTCATTGCAACCTGCATCACCTGGGTTCAAGCTATTCTCCTGCTGCGGCCTCTGGAGTAGCTGGGATTACAGGCATGTGTCACCACACCTGGCTAAGGCTAATTTTTGTGTTTTTAGTAGAGACAGGGTTTCACCATGTTGGCCAGGCTGGTCTCGAACTCCTGACCTCAGGTGATCCTTCCGCCTCGGCCTCCCAAAGTGCTGGGATTACAGGCATGAGCCACCTTGCCTGGCCAAAAATGCACTTTTTAAGGGATTTTGCTAAATGATCCCTAGAAACACTGCCTTAGTTTATTTCTTAATATTATCAAAACACCATATAAGCTTGTTTTCTCACACCATGACCAACATTGAGAATTGGGGTGGGGTGGGGGGAGTCTCTGATCTCAGTCAATTTCATTGTTTTTAACATGGTATCTCATTTTAATCTGTATTCCTCAGGTTATTAATGAAGTTGAACATTTTTTCTTCTGAGGAAAATTTTATTTTCTCATTTGACAGTGGAAATAAATGGTCTTTTATTAAAAAAAAAAAAACTTACCAAATGATCAATAAACTGTTCATGGAAAAAAACTTATCCTATTAAGGATAGGAGGATAAAAAATAAACAATGTGAAAAACCACAAGCTGAACTTTCTGCCTCTGTTATTTTTAGCCAATGGCCTTATTGTATAATTTTGATTTTTGAATAGTGTTTGTTTTTTAGGCAATGCTTTTATTTTAAATTACTTCTAGAAAGGTTTTGCTTCTGCTTTAGGGGAAAAATAAATTCAGTTTTGGATGACCAGGTTTTTAAATAAAAATGCATCTACTGAGGATATCTTTAAAATAAACATACCTTTAGTATTTTAAGAGAGATTAAAGGAGAGCTGAATAGCCAATGTCCAGGCAGCCACTTGCTTTTGGCCTTGTAGTCCAGCAACAAAGTTACTAAGTAAGGTTTGAAAACATTCCAGTCTTTCGTGTCAAACCCTTGGGTAGGCTGATACCATCTTCTTAGTACATGGTCATTTAATTTTTAACTGTAGTTATCATCAACAACAACATGTATATATACAATGAGGTCTATATTGTCTAACTTTTTTTTTTTTTTTTTTTAAAGACAGGGTCTCACTCCTGTTTCAGTGGAGTGCAGTGGCATGATCACAGCTCACTGCAGCCTTGGCCTCCCAGGCTCAGGTGATTCTCCCACCTCAGCCACCCAAGTAGCTGAGACTACAGGTGTTCGCCACCACGCCTGGCTAAGTTTTTGTATGTTTAGTAGAGATGGCATTTTCCTATGTTGCCCAGGCATCTTGTCTAACATTTTCAAGAGAATCATCGGTATTTTAGTTGTAGCTCAGCTGAACTTGAGATAGATCAGTTCCTTGTTTGTGGAATTGTGGGCACTGATTAAATACCTCAGAGGTCTCTTTGAGACCTAAAAAATCTCAAGATTTAAAAATTTATCATTGTTTTAGTAAATGCTAGTAATATGTTTATTACAATAGATGTTTGTAAAAAGGAGAGAGCACTTTGATGAATTCTTCTTTCGAATGTCCATAGAGCCGTTTAGAGATTCTATAAGCATGTAGGCCATAGGGTAGAATTTAGGTTCTGGAGTTATAGACAGTTCTGGGTCTGAAACCCAGCTTCACTACTTACTGTGTGGCCTTCAGCTAGTTATTTAACCTTTCAGTTTCTGTTTCCTCATTTGTAAAGTGGAGATTTGCAAACACTGTCTATTTTGTAAGGTTATTGTAAAAAATTAATGTAAAGCATTGAAATAATTACCTGAAACATAGGAAATACCCAATATGTAGTAGCTGCTATTATTGCTGTTATCAACAACACAATCAAGAATACATAGAATCAGGCCAGGCACGATGGCTCACACCTGTAATCCCAGCATTTTGGAAGGCCGAGACAGGCAGATCACTTGAGGTCAGGAGTTTAAGGCCAGCCTGGCCAATATGGTGAAACCGTGTCTTTACTAAAAATACAAAAATTAGCCAGGCATGGTGGTGCACACATGTAATCCCAGCTACTCAGGAGGCTGAGGCAGGAGAATTGCTTGAACCCGGGAGGCAGAGGTTGCAGCAAGCCGAGATTGTGCCACTGCACTCCAGCCTGGGCGACAGAGCAAGACTCCATCTCGAAAAAAAAAAAAAGGGGGAATATATAGAATCAAACAGAAGCAGCCATTACTTTATTGTTCATTAACCTATTCTAATGTATATTTGAAACTTTTACACTGGTTATTTAGATTATCAAATATACAATAAATCCGATTTTCTCATCCCATCTAGAAGGATGTATTACCAGAGAACTTTGTCTTCTCCCTGCAGGTTCTTCCTTCTAACTAAACTGCCCTCTCAAGTTGGTGGGGTTTTTTGTTTTGTTTTGTTTTTAAGAAACAGGTGTTGCTCTATTGCCCAGGCTGGAATACAATGGCACGATCATAAATGGTTGCAGCCTCAAACTCCTGTGCTCAAACAATCCTCCTGCCTCAGTCTTGCAAATAGATTTCAGATGTGCACCACCATGCCCTGCTATTTTTATTTTTATTTGTAGAGATGGGTCTTGCTATGTTGCCCAGGCTGGTCTTAAACTCCTAGCCTCAAGTGATCCTCCTGTCTTGGCCTCATAAAATGCTGGGATTATAGGTGTGAGCCACTATGGCCAGTCCAAGTAGATGGTCCTTAAAACTACTTACACAGTGATGGTCCCACTAGTCTGGAGCCCCTTGTGGCTTGAATGCACCCACTTCTCAGACCACACTCTTTCTGAGTCCCTTCCACAATGACAATGGAGATCACTATTTTGCAAGTCTCCAGAGAGGATGCAATTGGTCCTTGCTACTTATTCCTAGAGAGACCCAAATGAACCACTTGTATGTAGCCCTGACAGTCCTCTGCATTCTTTCCAAGAATCCCTCTCTGACCTTACGAGCCTCAACCTGGAACATCCCCTCTTGTACAGGACCTTGCTGATTGTCATCTCCAGCCCTCCCTTCACTCTTCCTTAAGAGCAATAGCACCTGTGCATTATAGTTGGTTCTGTATGGGTCTGTCTTCCTTGCTGGCCCTAGGTGAGAAGCTTAGTAAATGTGTACTCAGTGGACACATGAATGCATGAACAAGACATCTCTCAGCCTTAATAGTGATGTTCTGCCAGGCACCGTGGCTCACGCCTGTAATCCCAGCACTTTAGGAGGCCGAGGTGGGTGGATCACCTGAGGTCAGGAGTTTGAGACTAGCATGGCCAACAGAGTAAAATCCCGTCTCTATGAAAAATATAAAAATTAGCTGGGCGTGGTGGCACACACCTGTCATCCCAGCCACTCGGGAGGCTGAGGCAGGAGAACCGCTTGAACCCGGGAGGCAGAGGTAACAGTGAGCTGAGATTGTGCCACTACACTTTAGCCTGAGCGACAGAGCGAGACTTCATCTCAAAAAAAAAAAAAAAAAAAAAAAGAAAAAGAAAATAGTGATGTTTAGGACTGGCCCAAGACAAAGTTTTTTGAGATTTTACAAATACTTCCTTTCATTCCTTCAAATGTTAGAATCTGTCCTACTTCCCCCACCAGAAGGGTTCCATTATGTCTACATTTCTCTGCCATGTGTTCTGTCTGGAGTACTATATATTTTATCTAATCTTCACTACAACCCTGGAGGCTGGTATTATCTTCCCATTTTATCTTTGGGGGTCCTTGAAGCTCAGAGAAATCAAAACAACTAGTCCAAGACTCAATATTAGCAAGTGAATTAGATTCCAGATGTGTCTGACTTCAAAGCCTAGTGCTCTTTCTACCATACTACATTGTCTCCAGAAAGAGGACTGGCAGGTGGTGAGGCCTGTTATCTAGTTTACCATCACCACAGGTACATATAGGTGGAACTGCAAAGCTTTTGCAAATACGTGGTACTGTCGTGGGGCATGGGAGAAGGTGGATGGTGGAGTGTGTCTTGAATGCAGCAGAAGAGCTTCAAATGTCACCACCAGCTTGTCGTTGATATTTAAATTTCTTTTTGTTCACCGGATTGCTCCCTAATGAACCATTAAACCTACCTGGGAAACCAGCCTGGCCAACATGGTGAAACCCCATCTCTACTAAAAATACAAAAAACTAGCTGGGCACGGTGGTGGGCGCCTGTAATCCCAGCTACTCAGGAGGCTGAGGCAGGAGAATCGCTTGAACCCAGGAGGTGGAGGTCGCGTGAGCGGAGATTGTGCCATTGCACTCCAGCCTGGGCGGCAGAGCAAGACTCCATCTCAAAAAAAAAAAAATTTAGCCGGGTGTGGTGGCATGCGCCTGTAATCCCAGCTACTTGGAGGGTAAGATAGAAGAATTGCTTGAACCCAGGAGGCGGAAGTTGCAGTGAGCTAAGATGGGGTCACTTCACTCCAGCCTGGGTGACAGAGTGAGATTCGGTCTTAAAAATAATTAAATAAATAAATAAATGAATAAATAAAAGGTGAGTGGACCCTAAAGACAAAAAATTTTGCTCAGTGTCACAGAATAAAAAGAGAAAGGAAGTTTATGAGTTAATTCTTGGTGTTCAGAATAAATGCTGAGTCGGGGAGATCAAAGAGCTTGCAGAAGGATAAGAGGTGGGAGACATAGAACTAAGGTAGCTTGAAAATTCTCTTTATCATCAAGAACTAGGATACTTACTTTTCTTGGATATTGTTTTACTATCTCAAGCTTATCTTTGGGCTTTTTTTCTTATGAGTTCAGGTACACACTAAAAATCTGCCTCAACAGTGATACACATTATTTGTGATTCTAACTTTGTAACTCGTACTCTGAGAGTAGCAACTTCCAACTTCACCTGGAGTAAACATGAAAGAAAGGCTCAGTAGAAATCCTGGATGCCTTACACAGGAGCCATTACTGTTTTTTTCTTTTTGAGACAGAGTTTCGCTCTTGCTGCCCAGGCTGGAATGCAATGGGCGATCTCGGCTCACCGAAACCTCCGCCTCCCCGGTTCAAGTGATCCTCCTGCCTCAGTATCCCAAGGAGCTGGGATTACAGGCATGCACCACCACACCCAGCTAATTTTGTATATTTAGTAGAGACGTGGTTTCTCCATGTTGGCTAGGCTGGTCTCAAACTCCTGACCTCAGGTGATCCGCCCACCTCGGCCTCTCAGAGTGCTGGGATTACAGGCGTGAGTCACTGCACCCAGTCTAGGAGCCATTACTTTAAAATGAAACATTAAATATAAGCTTAAATGAAAGACGGGGAGGCTGGGCACAGTCCAGGTGGCTCACGCCTGTAATTCCAGCACTTTGGGAGGCTCAGGCAGGTGGGTCACTTGAGTTCACAAATTGGAGACCAGCCTAGGTGACATGATGAAACCCCGTCTGTACAAAAAATACGAAAATTAGAAGGGCATAGTGGTGCATGTCGGTAGTCCTCAGGAGGCTGAGGTGGGAGGATGGCTTGAGCCTGGGGGAATGAGGTTGCAGTGAGTTGAGACGGCACCAGTGCTCTCCAGCCTGGGCAATAGAGCCAGACCTTGTCTCAAAAATAAAATAGAATAAAATAAAAGACATAAAAATAATAATAATTAAAAGATTGGGGGGGGTGTATTCAAAGTGCAACTTGAATCTATGCTCCAGGGTTGGGCTTGGGAGGTTGAGGTTGCAGTGGTGGGTGGGAAGGCACAGGGCAAGATTGTAACATCTTTCCAATCATTTAATGTAGAAATCATTCCAGATTTTTGCTAGTATCTGCTAGTAAGACATATATTACTAGTATATGTATGTGTGTGTATACATATATGTAGTATATTTACAGTATATACATATATTACCAGTATATGTATGTTTATATACAAACACATATATACTAGTAATATGCAGTATACATTATATAATAATGTAATGTATACACACATATACTAGTAACATATGTATATATTATATATACACACTATATATATAATATATATACTAGTAATACATGTATATGTATTTTAAATTCAGACAACCTCTCTTGGTATTATTCTCCTAGACATGTGTTATTCACAGAAATGTGTTACAGTATCTTTTATTTTCTTTTGTCTTTTGGAGCTAAATTTTATTTCTTATTTGCTTATTTTCAGACAGATCTTGCTCTGCCACCCAGGTGGAGTGCAGTGGCATGATCATGGCTCACTTCAGCCTTGATCTCCTAGGCTTAAGCGATCCTCCCACCTCAGCCCCCTGAGTAGCTGAAACTACAGGCGCATGCCACTGTGCCCAGCTAAAATGAAATATTTTTACTTGTAGAAATGGAGTCTTGCTCTGTTGCCCAGGCTGGTCTTGAACTCCTGGCCTCAAATGATCCTTCCACCTTGGCCTCCCAAAGTGCTGAGATTACAGACATAAGCCACTGCATCCAGCCTTGGAGCCAAATTTTAATTGTTTATGAGTTGTATTTTAAATATAAGAGATTGCTATTTTAAGAAATGAAAAGAAGAATTTTAGTGTTTTATTTATTTATCTATTTTGAGACAGAGTCTCACTGTGTCACCCAGGCTGGAGTGCAGTGATGTGATCACAACTCACTGCAGCCTTGACCTCCTGAGAGGTCTCGCCCAGGAGTTCAAGACTAGCCTAGGCAATATAGTGAGACTCCATCACTACAAAAATTAGAAAAAATTAGCTAAGTGTGGTGGCTTGCGTCTGTGGTTCAGTCCACTCTGCGGAGGATTACTTGGGCTTGGGAGGTTGAGGTTGCAGTGAGCAGTGATTGCACCTCTGAACTCCAGCCTCAGCAATAGAGCAAGACCCTGTCTCAAAATAAACAAATAAATACATAAAAATAAGTCAATAAATTACCCAATCTGTGATATTCTCTTATAGCAGCAAGAAAAAGAAAGACAATCTGGTAGATGTATGATTTGGTATTTTTAGGTTTACACCTGTATAATATAGTAGATTTTTTTTTCTTATTCTGAAATAATATATTAGTAGTAGTTAAGTGAAAGCAATAAGATGCCATAGTTTTCATTTTTCCTGCTTTAGAATGGATACAATAGGCTCAGGGAAATACTTCTAGAAAGACATAAACACCTTATTGAGTCTTTCTTAATGTTGTCTTAAGTTTTTAACAGAAAGATCGAGACAAAAGCAAGATTATTATTTCGTTTGCATTTATGGGGAGAGGTAATTTCTTGTTCTAAAGGAGTTAATAACTGGGTTTAGTGGTATGAGGCTCTAAGCAAAAGCATTTTTAAAATCAGAAATAGCCTGATGGGAGAACAATGCACATCGTTAGATGCAATTGCTGCATAAATGGTCTTTTTGTTTTAGAGAGTGCAGTTTATAGTAATTGAAAAAAAACAACCCATGTGTCATTTTCACTGTTTGCTCCATTTGTTTGCTTTCTATGTAATTGAATTTCACACAAAGGAAAGAAAAAAATCTATTTTCAGGTGCACCGCTGTATCTGCTACAGTGTCTTGAATTAATTTAGAGCCTAGTTCTCGTTAAGTGTTCTCCAGTGGGTATATTTTAGTATTTTTTTTTAATGAGATTCAAAGAAGGAGAATGACATCTCTTTTGAAACCAACCTCTGATTTGATTGAATGTTACATCCTTTAAAATGGCAAAAATTGGCTATCAATCACATTTTGGGCTTATTTCTAGCCAGTTGCTAAAGCAAGCCTTATTGAAATTAGGAGACATAATTATATTTCACATTTCCTAGGGCTGTTTTTTCAAAACCGTAAAAACACAGATATATTGCAGTCTGCCACATAAACTTAAAAAAGCAACATATGTGGTGCAGTTTTGTCTTGCTGCATTTTCTTGTGTCATTTGGTCAGTGTTTGGTTGTTTTTTACTTGCGTGAAATGAATTTGGGGAAAAGTCAGTGTGTCCTCATTTTGAAGGAGCAAACCTTTGATGCTGCATCAATTTATGAATGGTGCATGGAGGTGGAGTGTGGGAGTAAATGGGTACTATTAGATTTAGCTAGGCCAGGCACAGTGGCTCATGCCTGTAATCCCAGCACTTTGGGAGGCCGAGGCAGGCGGATCGGTCAAGAGTTTGAGTCAAGAGTTTGAGACCAGCCTGGTCAACATGATGAAACCCTGTCTCTACTAAAAAACAAAAATTAGCTGGGCCTGGTGGCTTGTGCCTGTAATCCCAGCTACTCAGGAGGCTGAGGCACAAGGATCACTTGAATCTGGGAGGTGGAGGTTGCAATAAGCCGAGATCGTGCCATTGTACTCCAGCGTGGGTGACCAGAGTGAGACTCCATCTCAAAAAAAAAAAAAAAAAAAAGGCTGAGCTAAAGTAACATTCAAAGGATCTAGGGGAAAGACAAGGAAAATACTTGGCATAGAGTTTAACCATAAACCTATAGATAAGGGGAATGGAACTATTTGCCTTTAAGCTTCATTGGTTGTTTTATTTTTATTTTTTTGACTGTCAACTTATTTATTTTTATTATTATTTAAAAATTTTAATTTTTATGGGTACATAGTAGATACATGTATTTATGGGGTACATGAGATATTGTTTGTTTTGTTTTGTTTTTCAGACGGAGTTTCGCTCTGTTGCCCAGGCTAGAGTGCAGTGGTGCAATCTCAGCTCACTGCAGCCTCCACCTCCCAGGTTCAAGTGATTACCCTGCCTCAGCCTCCTGAGTAGCTGGAATTACAGGTGTGTGCCACCACACGCACCTCACACCCACCTCATTTTTGTATTCTTAATAGAGATGGGGTTTCACCTTGTTAGCCAGGCTGGTCTCGAACTCCCAACCTCAAGTGATCTGCCCACTTCGGCCTCCCAAAGTGCTGGGATTACAGGCGTGAGCCACCGCTCCTGGCCAAGGGTACGTGAGATATTTTGATACAAGCATACAAAGTCCAATAATCACATCAGAGTAAATGGGGTATCCATCACCTCAAGCATTTATTTCTTTTTCTTTTTTTTGAGATGGAGTCTCACTCTGTCGCCCAGGCTGAAGTGCAGTGGCGCGATCTCAGTTCACTGCCATCTCTGCCTCCTGAGTTCAAGCAATTTTTTTGCCTCAGCCTCCCTAGTAGCTGGGACTACAAGCGCTTGCCACCACGCCCGGCTAATTTTTGTACTTTTCATAGAGACGGGGTTTTACTATATTGGCCAGGCTGGTCTCAAACTCTTGACTTCGTGATCTGCCTCCCTTAGCTTCCCAAAGTGTTGGGATTACAGGCATGAGCCACCGCACCTGGCCTACGGGTTCCCTTTTATTTTCCTATATCTTTGCCAGCGTTTACTATTGCCTGTGTTTTGGATAAAAACCATTTTAACTGGGTTGGTTGTTTTAATTTTTGCAATTTGGGGGCTACTACCTATAAGCACACAAGAGAAAAAGAAATACTTAGAAGGCGTTTTCTGATCATAGGTCTCTGAGTCTCATTATATTAGCTTTTAATGATCAGAAAGTGATTCTGTGAAGATTCAGACTCATGTCAGCCACTGGGAAGAAGGGACTAGTGTAGTTACATGAGCAAGGAGGATTAGAGGAAAAGGAAACAGTATTTCTTGGGGAAAATTGACTTAAAAAGGTGTAAATTACCGAGAAGTGTGTACGTTTGTTTGTTCATTCACTCATTCATTCATTCAACAACTGTTGGACATCTACTCTGTGCCACGCACCTTGCTTAATGCTGGACTATGATAAGTCTACTAGAATGTCAGTGTCAATGGAATATATCTTAGTATATAACTACATATTTTACAGATCCCATTTCATTCCATTTTAATATGAATGTACTATTCACAAAATTTAGTTTGATTTGGATGCAATTAGGAATCACCATTATTTTATTCAACTGGGCAAATGTGTATGATCTTACAATTTTGGTCTATAATGAAAGAATGATATGTTTAGCTTTTATTTCAAGAGTAGTATGTGTGATGATTGTAAAATGCAAATCTAATTTCCCATTCAAGGGGTATATATCTTATAATTCCAAAATTGGGTATTCTTATAAGAAAACTGGTCCTGCTGGGCACGGTGGCTCACTCCTATAATCCCAGCACTTTGGGAGGCTGAGGCGGGTGAATCACCTGAGGTCAGGAGTTCACGACCAGCCTGGCCAAGATGCTGGAACCTCATCTCTACTAAAAATACAAAAAAATTAGCCGGGCATGGTGGCAGGTGCCAGTAATCTCAGCTACTCAGGAGGCTGAGGCAGAGAATTGCTTGAACCCAGGAGGTGGAGGTTGCAGTGAGCCAAGATCGCGTCACTGTACTCCAGCCTGGGTGACAGAGTGAGACTCTGTCTCAAAAAAAAAAAAAAAAAGAAAAGAAAACTGGTTCTAAGAGAGAAAAATCTCTCTCAGAAGAGCTAACAAATGAGTAAATGGGGATTTAATATCATCCAACCTAGACATTAAGATTCAGACTTTAAAAATTGCCCATCGGCACAGCACAATGGCTCATGCCTGTAATCCCAGCATTTTGGAAGGCCATGGCAGGCAGATCACTTGAGTCCAGGAGTTCAACACCAGCTTAGGAAATGTAGGGAAACTCCGTCTCTTAAAAACAAAAACAAACAAAACAAAAAGCCTCATAGCTGCTATTGAGATCATTTTACTCTAGAATATTGTGTTCAACAGTCTTAGTATTCAATGCCTACAATGTACATATAGTTTCCACTGACTGTGTTTTATTTTGTGTGGAGATTTTATTAGTAGAACTTGTGTTGGCTCATTGGAATCTGTAGAAAATATGAAAACTGTAGCAGCACAACAGACTTTACTGACTTTTTTTGGTAAAATGAATATTCCAAGATCCTGGTATATAACTTGTTGGCCTTATAACATTTATAAAAGTCTATGGATCTGGCTGAGCACAGTGGCTCACGCCTGTAATCCCAGCACTATGGAAGGCCAAGGTGGGTGGATCACCTGAGGTTAGGAGCTGGAGACCAGCTTGGCTAACGTGGCAAAACCCCGTCTCTACACCACTGTACTATAGCCTGGTAGATAGGGCCAGACTGTCTTTAAAAAAAAAAAGAAAAGAAAAGAAAAAAAAATCTATGGATTTGAGCAAGATATAGTCTTAAAAACTATGCTATTGTAACATGTAGAATGATCAGTGTTGGAAACAGGCAATTTTCCGTGGATCTCTCACGTTTCTGCATATCTCATGAGCAGAGTCACTGGTATATTTGTTCCAGACTATCTTTTCAAGGATATTTGTATGCTGAACAGCCTTGGAAGACAGAGGTAATAACTCCTTCTGGAGCAACAGGACACACTTA
>NW_012104554.1:1364407-1365017 GCF_000951045.1 Mandrillus leucophaeus
GTGGCGCGATCTCAGCTCACTGCAACCTCCGCCTCCCAGGTTCAAGTGATTCTCCTGTCTCAGCCCCCTGAGTAGCTGGGATTACAGGCACGCCCACCCACCACACCTGGCTAATTTTGTAATTTTTGTAGAGACGGACTTTCACCATGTTGGCCAGGCTGGTCTTGAACTCCTGACTTTAGGTGATCCACCAGCCTCAGCTTCCCAAGGTGCTGGGATTACAGGAGTGAGCCACTGCGCCCGGCTGAAGCATTGCATTTTCTCCTTAACTTTTTTTTTTTTTTTTGTAGAGACAGGGTCTTTCTATCTTGCCCAGGCTGGTCTCAAACTTCTGGCCACAAGCAGTCCTCCTGCCTCAGCCTCCCAAAGTACCAGGATAACAGGTGTGAGCCACTACCCTGACCACTTCTTAACTTTTAAAAATAGTAAAATATCGGCCAGGTGCGGTGGCTCACGCCTGTAATCTCAGCACTTTGGGAGGCTGAGGCAGGCGGATCATCTGAGGTCAGGAGTTCGAGACCAGCCTGACCAACATGGAGAAACACCCTCTCTACTAAAAATACAAAGTTAGCTGGTAGTGGTGGCATATGCCTGTAATCCCTGCTGCTCA
>NW_012104554.1:1367897-1376058 GCF_000951045.1 Mandrillus leucophaeus
AAAAAAAAAAAATTTAAGTGTCTCTCAAAGCTAAATGTAATAATGGAAGTCATTTATTTTGACATTATCTTCTGCCTAAATTTTGTGTTATTAAAATATTATTTTTTTCTATGAAATATTGGTTATTATAGAAAGTACTGGGTTTTAAAAACTGTTTTGATTTGGGAAAAGTTAAAAAAAACAAACAAGCAAAGAAGACAAACCCATATTGATTTCCTAATTCTTCTTTTAAACACTGATTTTGGAAGTTTGAAAGTCTAAGAACCAGCTAGGTGAGGTGGCTCAAACCTATAATCCTAGCACGTTGGGAGGCTGAGAGGCAGGAGTATTGCTTGAGGCCAGGCATTTAAGACCAGCCTGGGCAACATGGCAAGAGCCTGTCACCAAAAAAAAAAAAAAAAAAAAAAAAAAAAAAAAAAAAAAGTCTAAGAACCAGGGATAATTATAATAGTGAACATTTATGAAAGGCTTACTATGAGCCAGGCCTATGCTAAGAACTTTACAAACATTAATCCATTTAATTCTTATAGCACCTCTAGGAGGTGAGAGCCAATACTATACCCTATTTATAGGTAAGGAAATGAGGAACAGAAGGGTTAAGTAACCCAAGGTTGCACAGCTAATAATGGTAAAGCTGGGGCTTAAATCCAGGATTCTGAATCTAAATCCATTTCTTTTTCTTTTCTTTTCTTTTCCTTTTTTTTTTTTTTTTTGAGAAAGGGTCTCACAGTGTTGCCCTGGAAGTACAGTGGTGTAATCACTGCTCACTGCAGCCTCGACCTCACGGGCTAAAGCAATCCTCCCATCTCAGCCTCCTGAGTAGCTGGGACTACAGGAGTGCATTACCATGCCTGGCTGATTTTTTTAACGTTCTGTAGAGATGGTGTCTCACTTTGTTGCTCAGGTCAGTCTTGAACTCCTGAGTGATCTTCCTGCTTCAGCCTCCCTGTGTGCTGGGATTACAGGTGTGAGCCACTGCAACCAGCCACAGATTTGTTTTAAGATAGAGTAAAGCCTCTACTTTTGAATAGTAGTCCATCTATGTGGGTTGACAGATGCCTTTTGTGTTTGTTTTTAAAAATAAGGGCCAGCTATTTGGGAGGCTGTGGTGGGAGGATCGCTTGAGCCCAGGAGGTTGAGAATGCAGTGAGCTGTGATTGCACCACCGCATTCCAGTCTGGGTGACAGAGTGAGACTCTGTCTCAAAATAAAATAAAATGAAATGAGGATGCTGTGTAGATTGAGCCCACTTTCAACACTACCTGTCTGGTTATGATATAATGAGTGGTCCCATGTAGACTTTCTGGCTGTCCAAATCTATCAGTCTGTCTCCAATCTATTGCTTCTACTAAACACAAGCCAATTTCGTCTTGGAAAACTAGTTGTACTCTTTAGAATTCCCTAGGGGGATTCTTCCACATTATATTTTAATTTGTTTTATGTTATCAATGACCATATTAAAGGCTTTAAGGTCTAATCAACTAATGTTCTCCCTTGAAACTACTAGAAGAGGTAAGTGGACCACCATCCAGCATGGACAACACAAATAGCTTTTTTTTTTTTTTTTTGCATTTTAACAACGCTGAAGGCTGGGTGTGGTGGCTTATGCCTGTAATCCCAGCACTTTGGGCGGCCCAGGCAGGTGGATCACGAGGTCAGGAGCTTGAGACCATCCTGGCTAACATGGTGAAACCCCATCTCTACTAAAAATACAAAAAAATTAGCCGAATGTGGTAGCACGCGCCTGTAGTCCCAGCTACTCGGGAGGCTGAGGCAGGAGAATGGCTTGAATCAGGGAGGTGGAGGTTGTAGTGAGCCGAGATGGCGCCACTGCACTCCAGCCTGGGCAACAGAGCAAGACTCTGTCTCCAAAAAAAGCAAAGCTGAAAATGTGATTGCATTATGGTCTACAGGAAGGGGCAGTTAACAGGCAATCATGAGTCCCGCTTCAGCTGTTCACTAACTGCGGGAGCAAGTTATCTTAGCTTTCTGAGCATTTGATTTCTTGTTTATAAAATAGAAATTATTGCCTTGCTGGTTTTTATGAGGATTATATGAGATACATTCAGGCAATCAACACATGTTGACATAAAGGTAGTTTAGCTAATTTAGATAAGGGAGTCAGGGAAGGTTCCATCAATTTAATTTTCTATCTCTAGCCATCACCCCAAATACTGGAGGTAATTTCAGAGATTTCAGGTAATAAAGGAATAGGGAAAGAATTAGAATCTTAGACTCAGAAAATCTCTAACCTACATCTATTTAGAATTTTACAACTTAACATTAAAGGTAATATACTCACCTTGTGCTGTGTAAATCTTTCAAAGTTCTCTAGCCAAATGCAATCAATTTCACCTGACAAGACTAAAGACTATTCAAATAATGTGAATATAAAATATTATACAACTTTTTTCAACTGGGCGCGGTGGCTTACGCTTTAATCTCAGCATTTTGGGAGGCGGAGGCCAACAGATCACGCGGTCAGGAGTTAGAGAGCAGCCTGGCCAATATGGTGAAACCCTGTCTCTACTAAAAATACAAAAAAAATTAGCCGGGTGTGGTGGCACACGCCTGCAGTCCCAGCTACTTGGGAGGCTGAGGCAGGAGAATCGCTTGAACCCGGAAGATAGAGGTTGCAGTGAGCTGAGATTGCGCCACCGCACTCCAGCCTGGGTGACAGAGCCAGACTCCATCTCAAAAAAAAAAAAATTTTTTTTTCTAGTGGTTGCAATCATTTTATGGAATTCTGTTATTCTCTCTCTCTCCCTCGAAGTTTTTTATGACCCTCCCTGTTGAATTTGGGTCCACCTCCTGTAGGTTTCCATTATCTGCAATTTTCAAAGGCGTCTGGGATGTATGCTTCTGTCACGTATATGGGGCTCCCCCAACAGATCATTAATTTGCAATGGGCAAGAACTCCTCATGTTCCTGACAACCCTTATTATCCTGCCCCTGCACTCACTCACAGCTGTGCCACTGCAATCTGCTCTGGGATCCTGGGACTACTCCCATCATGTTCTTCCCCTTCCTCCCTGTGTACGTCAGCCCAGACTCCAAGGACATTGCTCATCCTTTAGACTCTGATATCCACACGGCCTTGGATATCCCCGTTTCTGATCCCATGTCTTACCCTTCTCCAATTTCTTTTTTTAAAAAATTTTTTTAATTTTTATTTTTTTGAGACAAAGTCTCGCTCTGTTGGCCAGGCTAGAGTGCAGTGGTATGATCTCGGTTCACTGCAACCTCCGCCTCCGAGTTTCAAGCGATTCTCCTGCTTCAGTCTCCCAAGCAGCTGGGACTACAGGCGTGCGCCACCACACCCATCTGATTTTTGCATTTTTAGTAAAGACGTGGTTTCACTATGTTAGCCAGGCTGGTCTCAAACTCCCGACCTAATTTGATGCACCTGCCTCGGCTTCTTAAAGTGCTGGCATTACAGGCATCAGCCACCGCACCGGCCCACTCCCTAACTTCTGCAACTCTTCCATGGGAATCTCAGCTGTATTCTTTCAAATACCTCACTTCCTCACTTCTCTGAATGCTCTCTTTGCCTGCTTGCTAGACTGGTTCTCTTGAGCACACTATTCCCCTTGCAGTTGACGGCCATTTTATCTCCCACACTCCTCAGACCACAGGCTTGCAAATGGGGTGAGTGTCCTGCGTCCAGGCCATCTTCCCTCCCACTCCATAGCTCCCACTACCACCTCTAACTGTCACATCATCAAACTCTACCCCACTGTGCTGCGGTCCTCTGATGCCTCCTCCTTCCCACACACGCCCTCATTCCTTCAAGATTCCTCTCACCTGTGCGGTTTCTCTCATCCTTCTTGATGATTGTTTTATCCTTACAGATGATTTTTTTTCAATACCGTATCTAGTCTTAGTGTTCTTAGGCTTCCCCTCTTCAAACGGCCTTGCACTCTTCCGTGCCTCATGCCACTCACACCCAAAGTCAATCCTTAGACTTCCTCATTACTAAAAACTGCAACCTGTCCACCAGCACAATTTCAAGTGCCAGCTATTATTGTTACCGTTATTAATTTACAGAATTTGTTGAACGGGACCACTCACTCATGGGATTAGCACAGGCAAATGAATTACATTCTTTCAGCCCCGTTGGCTCTATTCAGGGGCTGTTGTGTGGGTCGGTTGAGATCAGATATTAGTGGCAGGAGACTGGGAAAGAGCTGCAAGAAGGGCTAAACAATGAAGAGATTAATGGTGCTGAAATGAAGCCAGGAAGAAAGAGGTAAAGTCTGGGGCAGAGGAGTGTAGAACAGTAATCCATGGTGGAGAAAAAGGATGGCAGATCTGCACACCGGAAGGTGGGGCCCTGGAGAAGGAACAGTAAATAGATTATGAACTGGAGACCTGCAGGGTAAGCAAGGGTGGAATAGGGAGATTAAAGGCAGCCCCGGGGATCCAGGGAGAAGAAAAGGGAGAAGAAAAGGGCACAGAGTAAGGGCTGAACAAATATTTGTTAAAAAAGTATATATGTGAGCCGGGGCACGGTGGCTCACACCTGTAATCCCAGCACTTTGGGAGGCCGAGGCGGGTGGATCACCAGGTCAGGAGATCAAGACCATCCTGGCTAACACGGTGAAACCCCATCTCTACTAAAAATACAAAGAATTAGCCGGGCGACGTGGCGGGCGCCTGTAGTCCCAGCTCCTCGGGAGGCTGAGGCGGGAGAATGGCGTGAACCCGGGAGGCGGAGCTTGCAGTGAGCCGAGATAGCGCCACTGCATTCCAGCCTGGGCAACAGAGTGAGACTCTGTCTCAAATAAATAAATAAATAAATAAATAAATAAATAAATAAATAAGTGACTCCAGGCTTAGGGTTTTGTTGTTGTTCACACAATCTATTTTGGATCAAGATGTGCAAGAGTGTCACATTTTAGGGGGGTATGGGGGTGGGGAAAGGCGAGGCACGTTTCTTGCTTTTGTGCTAATTAGAATGGCTGGAGGTCTGGGCAAATGTATTGGAAGAGGGCTTCAGCCTTTTCAGGCTCTAAGCAGCTTTGTATCAGCAAGGTGTGAATTGGATTTGAGCACCCCCATCTTTGTACCTAGGTTAGCGGGGGGTGGCTACAGTAATGATGTGGTAGGCCTCTAAAGTTAGTTCTTGAAACCGTCCCTCAATAGTCCTTATATTGCTTGAATCTGGACTCCTGCCTACCTGGAAGACAAAAAAACTTTCGTTTTTCTGCTGTGACCTCCCTTTTGCTGTAACAGTTGAGGCCAAGATCTAGTTTAAAATGAAGAGATGTGTGAACAGAGGTGTGACTCAGGGATTTCTCTCTCACTGTCTTTTTTTTTTTTTTTCATGCCAGATGGGTAATGTACCAACGTTGTAACAAGATTTGTGGTGGTACATTTCACATATGCGTGTGAACACAATCATCATGCTCATGAACTACGAAAGGATTTTCTTTAAATTAATTTTTTAGTAGAGATGACTGGGTGTCCGTCTTCAGAAAGCCTTTATTTTATTTTATTTTCTGAAACAAAGTCATGTTCTGTCGCCCAGGCTGGAGTGCAGTGGCATGATCTCGGCTCACTGCAACCTCTGCCTCCTGGGTTCAAGCGATTCTCCCGCCTCAGCCTCCTGAGTAGCTGGCATTACAGGCGTGTGCCACCATGCCTGGCTAATTTTTATATTTATATATTTTTTAGTAGAGATGGGGTTTCACCATGTTGGCCAGGCTGGTTTTGAACTCCTGACCTCAAGTGATCCGCCTACTTTGGCCTCCCAAAGTGTTGGGATTACAGGCGTGAGCCACTGCACCCTGCCAGAAGGCATATCTTTATAATTTGCCTTATCACCTTCCCTTCTTGAGAAAATCTCATCATGGACCCTCTCTGGCCCAGTGAGCTATAGTCATTTGACCCCAGAGGAGAGCTGAAAATACGTTTTTCTTCGAGGTTCTAGTAGTTACCAGGAGTTAACAATTTCCTTAGTTGTCTCTTGTTTGGTTCTTATATCCAGAGGTGTACCCAAGGATTCTTCAGAGCTGTTATTTTGAGCCCTATTTTTATTGATTTCAATGCAGAACTATTCGGCCTGATTATTTTCAAGTTATTCAATTTGACAATTTTGAAATATTTCATAAATAATTGTCTGTTTGTAAATTTAGGTTGATATTACGCAACTTTCAACACACTTTTAAAATCCATTCTATGATATCAGTTAGCTTTGTTTTGGCTTTGAACCTTGCCCAAGGTCATACAGTTAGTAAGTGGCAAGGCTGAGATTTAAAAGCCTTGAAGGGACTGGGCAAGGTGACTCACACCTGTAATCCCAGGACTTTGGGAGGACAAGGCGGGCAGATCACTTGAGGTCAGGAGATTGAGGCCAGCCTGGCCAACATGGTGAAACCCCATCTCTACTAAAAAATATAAATATAAAAATTAGCTAGGCATGGTGGCGGGCACCTGTAGTTCCAGCTACTCAGGAGGCGGAGGCTGGAGAATCGCTTGAACCCAGGAGGCAGAGGTTGCAGTGAACTGAGATCATGCCACTGTACTCCAGCCTGGGTGACAGAGCGAGACTCCATCTCAAGGAAAAAAAAAGGGAGGGTAGGGTAGGGGGGAGGGATGGCATTAGGAGATATACCTAATGTAAATGACGAGTTAATGGGTGCAGTACACCAACATGGCACATGTATACATATGTAACAAACCTGCACATTGTGCACATGTACCCTAGAACTTAAAGTATAAAAACAAACAAACAAAAAAACATTTTAGGGTTTGGACTTGAATTATGACTCTGTTGTTCAGAAGCTGGGTACATTTCTTAGCCTCTGTTAAAAAAAAAAAAAAATCTAATTTTTGAGCACCTGCCAGATTCCAGGCACTATTCTAAGAACTTTTCTCATCTGTTCATTGGGAAAATAATCTTGAAGATGACGTGGGCATGCATGTAACATGCTTAGGGCAGAAGCTGAAATATTATAGGCATTTAATAATGTTAGTCCTTGTGATTGTCATTAGCCATCTTGTCTGCCAAGAAATATGACTGGCCACAAAAATGCAGCATTACCCTCACCATTTCCATTTTAAATGGTACTCTTCTGAAGAACATTTGTAAACATGTCACCAATACTCTCTTTCCTTACATAATTAAAAAATAAACTTTTCATTCCATTTAAATTTATTTAAAACGTTTAATTTTAGAATAATTTTGGATTTACAGAAAAGTCGCAGGAGAGTAGAGAGTTCCCCTGCTTCCCTTACCCACATCTCACATGACAATGGTACATTTGTCACCACCAAGAAGCCAACATTGGTACATTACTATGAACTAAACCCCAGACTTTATTCAGATTTCACTAATATCCTTTTTCTGTTCCAGGATTCAGTCCCCATTGAATTTGGCACATGCTCCATTCTGCATTTGGCAGTCACTGTTCTGTTAGCTTTCTAGCCACCTCTGCTCATAGACAGGCCCCAGGAACCACTAGCCATGCTCTCATTTTGGCATTTGCAGCCTGCTGCCCTTCACTTTTTTTTTTTTTTTTTCTTGAGACAGAGTTGCCCAGGCTGGAGTGCAGTGGCGTGATCTTGACTCACTGCAACCTCCACCTCCTGGGTCCAAGTGATTCTCCTGCCTCAGCCTCCTGAATAGCTGGGATTACAGGTGCCCACCACCATGTCTGGCTAATTTTTGTATTTTTAGTAGAGACGGGGTTTCGTCATGTTGACCAGGCTGGTCTTGAACTCCTGACCTCAGGTGATCCACCCACCTCGGCCTCCCAAAGTGCTGGGATTACAGGTGTGAGCCACCATGCCCAGCCTGCCCTTCACTTTTTCTGGCCAATCATTTTCTTACCCTCTGATGGATGAATAGAATTGATCCCTAACAGTGGTACTTACTAGCGGTGAGACCTAACTTAAAACCTTTAGAAATCCTCAGTTTTCTCATCTATAAAATGGGGGAAACAATAGTTTCTACGTGGCTTGGCACATAATGACTCCATCTTAAAACATGCTAATTGTTGCTTTTGTTATATCATTATGCCTTCCTCTTCAGATCATAAACCAGCCTAGTTGCTTATTTTTTCCCAACGTTTTTTTTTGTTTTGAGAAGGTGTTTTGCTCTTGTTGCCCAGGCTGGAGCGCAATGGCGCGATCTTGGTTCACTGCAATCTCTGCCTCC
>NW_012104554.1:1377438-1379997 GCF_000951045.1 Mandrillus leucophaeus
GTGCGATCTTGGCTCACTGCAACCTCCGCCTCTTGGGTTCAAGCGATTCTTCTGCCTCAGCCTCCTAAGTAGCTGGGATTACAGGAACATGCCATCACGCCCAGCTAATTTTTATATTTTTAGTAGAGATGGGTTTTCACCATGTTGGCCAGGTTGGTCTCAAACTCCTGGCCTCCATTGATCTCCTTGCCTTGGCCTTCCAAAGTGCTAGGATTACAGGTGTGAGCCACCGTGCCTTAATCTAAATAAGTCATTTTTATCATGCCATTCTCCTGCTCACAAATCTGCCCTGCATATGGGATGAGCCAAATGTTTTTACCTCAGATTCCTCCATCAAGTTCTGACCTGCCTTTAACTCTCACCTGCTTCCTACAGCTTGACCCTCACTTGAGACAGTCGGAGTTCTTCCCTTCCTCTGGAAACCTAACTTGTCCTGCCCCACTTATTTTAGTGTTTAAAGATTACACTCTGAGGCCAGGTGCAGTGGCTCACTCCTGTAATCCCAGCACTTTGGGAGGCCAAGGTGGCGGACTGCTTGAGCCCAGGAGTTCAAGACCAGCCTGGGCAACAAAGTGAGACTTCACCTCTCCAAAAATAAACAATTAGCCGGGTGTAGGGACGCATCCCTGTGGTCCCATCTATTTGGGAAGCTGAGGTGGGAGGATCACTTGAGCCTGAAAGGTTGAAGCTGCAGTGAGCTGAGATTGTGCCACTGCATTTCAGCCTGGGCAACAGAACAAGACCCTGTGTCCAAAAAAAAAAAGATTACACTTTGATCTATATCTTTGTTTAGCTGTTTGGTATTTCTAATTGTAAGCTGCTGGAAAGCAGCCGTACTCTCATGCTTACCACATTCCTGGGCACCTGTAGGTGTTCACTATATATATAGTGAATGAATGAATGAACGACTCTGTCATGGTTATGCTTGTAGTGGGTGAGACAAACAGTTAGCAAGACAAATGAGTAAAATATATAGTAGATGAGGTGGTGATAACTGCTATGAAAAGAATTAAGCATAGGAGGAAAGGGTGTTGCAAAGGGAAAAAGGATGGTCAGGAAAGGCTTCCAGGGGAGTAACATTTGGGTGAAGATGTTATATGGTGAATCTGAATTCTGAAAGGCAGAGTTTTAGTTATTAAAAAACAAACAAGCTGGGCATGGTGGCTCACGCCTGTAATCCCAGCACTTTGGGAGGCCAAGGCAGGCAGACCACAGGGTCAGGAGTTTGAGACCAGCCTGGCCAATATGGTGAAACCCCGTCTCTACTAAAAATACAAAAATTAGCCGGGTGTGGTGGCGGGTGCCTGTAGTCCCAGCTACTAAGGAGGCTGAGGCAGGAGAATCGCTTGAACCTGGGAGGTGGAGCCTGCAGTGAGCCGAGATCGCGCCACTGCACTCCAGCCTGGGCGACAGAGTGAGACACCATCTCAAAAAACACACAAGCAAACAAAACTTTGCAGTGCATAGCCCTGTAACATGCACATATTGGATGAATGTACTTGTGGTGGCATATGTCATGTTGTTACCAAAGGCACACAATTCAAATGATGTTATTTTTTGTACAAGTTATATTTCAAGGAAGGACAAAGCCATCCGCTTAAATTCCATCTCACACAGCACACAATATGAGAGAGAGAAAAAAAAACTAATAAAAAAAGAAATAGCTTGTGACACAGAATTTCTTTGGAATAGATATGGCTAGAGAAAGTAGAAAGATATTAAAGACATGCTGAAGTGAGAATTAAATGGAATGCAAGGCTGGGCACAGTGGCTTATGCCTATAATCCTAACACTTTGGGAGGCTGAGGCAAGTGGATCACCTGAGGATAGGAGTTCAAGACCAGCCTGGCTAACATGACAAAACCTCATTTCTACTAAAAATACAAAAACTAGTCAGGCATGGTGGTGGGCGCCTGTAATCCTAGCTACTTGGGAGGCTGAGGCAGGAGAATCGCTTGAACCTGGGAGGCGGAGGTTGCAGTGACCTGAGATCATGCCATTGTACTCCAGCCTGGGCAACAGAGCAAGACTCTGCCTCAAAAAGAAAAATAAATAGATTTAAAAATAAATAAATAAATAAACAAACAAACAAACAAATAAATGGAATGTAACACCAAAAGTTAGATCTCTCCTTTGAGCCTTTGTGGAGGACCAGGGCAGCTGAACTGGAGCTTAATCCAGCTCGGGTCATTCCAGGGATGACCTAAAGATGCTGGAGAAGGAGGGTTATCCCTGGTGTAAGGGGATAATGGAACTGCAGTCTATCCAAGAGGATCACCCCACAGATGGAGAATCTGTGCCTATGGGCTGCCAGGGAGCTTGCAAAGGCTTGCTTGGATTTTCATGTGAAGTATCACTTCAATTTGGGAGATTTGTGAACACTGAATGACACCAATAACCTTAAATGGTTTGTTGTTTTTCACCTATTAATTTCATGGCTAAGAATTTAGCCTAAGGGTTGGCCAGGTGCAGTGGCTCATCCCTGTAATCCCAGCACTGTGGGAGGCAGAGGCAGGCAGATCACCTGAGGTCAGGAGTTCGAGATCAGCCTGGGCAACA
>NW_012104554.1:1381052-1383174 GCF_000951045.1 Mandrillus leucophaeus
TCCCAAGGAAATTAAATTCATTAAAGTGCTCTTCCCTGGCTGGGGGTGGTGGCTCATGCCTATAATCCTAACTCTTTGGGAGGCCAAGGCAGGTGGATTACTTGAGTTCAGGAGTTCAAAACCAGCCCGGCCAACATGGTGAAATCCCATCTCTATTAAAAATACAAAAAATTAGCAAGGCCTGGCAGTGCATGCCTGTAATCCCAGCTGCTCGGGAGGCTGAGGCAAGAGAATTGCTTGAACCCAGGAGGTGGAGGTTGCAGTGAGCCAAGATTGCACCAGTGCACTCCAGCCTGGGTGACAGAGTGAGACTCCATCTCAAAGAAAAAAAAAAAAAGTACAAAATTGAGGTGTCTGCAGAGGTTGGTTCCTTCTAAGGGCTGTGAGGGAGAATCTCTTCCTTGCTTCCATCCTGGCCTCTGGTATCTTTGGCTTGTAGGCGGTATCCTCCCTTCCTGTGTCCTCACATCATCTTCCTTTTGTGTCTATCTCTTTGAGACAGGGTCTCACTCCATCACCCAGGCTGGAGTGCAATGGCGTGATCTTGGCTCACTGCAACCTCTGCTTCCCAGGCTAAAGCTGTCCTCTTACCTCAGCCTCCTGAGTAGCTAGGCATGTGCCACCACACCTGGCTAATTTTTGTACTTTTAGTAGAGATGGCGTTTCATCATGTTGGCCAGGCTAGTCTCAACTCCTGACTTCAAGTGATTCGTCAACCTCGACCTCCCAAAGTGCTGGGATTATAGGCGTGAGCCACCACACCTGGCCAGGACCCGTTTTAACATGATCACTTACAAGGGCCTATTTCCAAATAAGGTCATAGTCAGAGGATTTCAATGCCTTTTGGGGAGAAACTAACCCATAACAGAGAGAGAGAGGAAAAAGAGACACAGAGGGAGAGAGACAGAGAGAGAGTTGAAAGTAGAGGGGTGGGAGATAGCCTGGAGAATTTCTAGAGTAACTGGAGCATAGCATAGCATAGCACAAGGGCTTTTTATAGGGCCTCTGCATCCTCAGCCAGTGTTGAAGGAGGGCAGGGGAGCTGCTCAGTTTGGACACATGCCAATAATGAAACAAGAGCGATCCCTTTGAAGTAGCTGGAACTTAAGAAACATAATGCATAGCCGCCATACTACTTTCCTTCTGAAAAAAACTGGGATGTCACATTTGGGGCAAATCATCAGATGTAATTTGGTGACTTGGGAAGTATATTAGCTCACAATGGGTCATATGCCACCTCTCTGGTGCTGGCTATGTGATCTTGCTTAAGCTCTCTGGGGCTCAGTTTCCTCATCTATAAAATGGGGCCAGTGATTCTGAACTCACATAATGTTTGCAAAGATTACAGAAAATTAGACATGAAAGCATCTGCTCTCAGAAGATAGTTAACTAAAGTTAGTTCCCCATTTTACCATTCTGGAAATAAATTCTCTAGAGAGGGCTTCTGTCTCAGAAAAGAGTTTCTTGTTTTCACTGTAATGTTAAAGTAAATTTCCTTTTAGAAAGATATGATGATGGATATCTAAATGCCTTACAGTTAGTTAGCCTCTCCTACCTTACTCAGGACGTGACGTTAGAAAAAATGGCAAGATGGAAATGTAGCTATGGCCATCCCATATCACTCTAATTGGTCGGGTAGGCGGCCAGGAGGATGGAATTACAAGGACCTTCCTGGAGAGATACTATTTTCAGATGGAGCCTTTGAATAATCCAATGTACAGTAGAAAATCTGCCAGATCCATAGACCAGGAACCAGTAATTTAGTAAACTGAAAAAAATCTCTGGATGTGTTTATAAGCATAAAGAATGATATGACAAGCTGGGCACAGTGGCTCATGCCTGAATTCCAGCACTTTGGGAGGCCAGGGTGGAGGACTGCTTCAGTCCAGGAGTTTGAGACCAGCCTGGACAACATGGTGAAACCCCCATCTCTACACACACACACACACACACACACACAAACACAAACAATTAGCTGGGCATGGTGGCACATGCCTGTAGTCCCAGCTACTCAGGAGGCTGTGGTGGGAGGATCACTTGGGCCTAGGATGTGGAGGCTGCAGGGAGCCGATATTGTGCCACTGCACTCCAGTCTGGGTGACAGAGTGAGACCAAAAAAAAA
>NW_012104554.1:1388584-1408484 GCF_000951045.1 Mandrillus leucophaeus
TTTATTTATTTATTTATTTATTTGAGACTGAGTCTTGCTTTATCACCTAGGCTGGAGATCGCTGCAACCTCTGCCTTTCAAGTTCGCGCCATTCTCCTGCTTCAGCCTCACAAGTAGCTGGGATTAAAGGCGCCCACCACCACGCCCAGCTAAGTTTTGTACTTTTAGTAGAGATGGATTTTGCCATGTTGGCCAGGCCGGTCTCAGACTCCTGACCTCAAGTGATCTGCCCACCTTGGCTTCCCAAAGTGCTGGGATTACAGTCGTGAGCCACCGCGCCCAGCGGACGTTTTCCGGTTTTGAGGGCAGAATCTTCGTAGGCTTTTCTGCCCCAAACTTTTAGAGTTGACTAGCTTGCACCAGTACGACAATATTTTTAATGACTTATTCTGTCAACTTTCCCCAAAACATTCAACTTAATTTTTACAAAAGGAACAACTCTTGTTTTGCATTCCTATTTCATCACTTACGTAATATTTAATTAAATTGTAAAATGATAATAACAATAACAATGGACATCAATGGGAGTGGACACAATCTCCACTGTTACTGGAAAGCATACAGTCCAGCAGGTAGGAACAGAAGCACTCAGACATGCAAATGAAGACCCTTCCAGCTGCACCCCTTCAGTGGGTGTCTGGTGACAGATCAGTGTGTTTTAGAGAGGAAACACAGACCTATATTAATTGAGTTGGTGAAGTGAAGAAGGGTTGAAGTGTTTCCATTGCATGATCCGATAATAGAATCCATAATAGTTCAACTGTTGACAGATTTCTGTCTAACTTCGGGTTACGCTGGGTTTTTTGTTTGTTTGTTTTTTGTTTTGTTTTGTTTTTGAGACGGAGTTTTGCTCCTGTTGTCCAGGCTGGCTTGCAATGGTGCAATCTCAGCTCACCGCAACCTCTGCCTCCCGGATTCAAGCTATTCTCCTGCCTCAGCCTCCGGAGTAGCTGGGATTACAAGCATGCGCCACCACGCCCAGCTAATTTTGTATTTTTAGTAGAGATGGGGTTTCTCTATGTTGGTCAGACTGGTCTCAAACTCCCGACCACAGGTGATTTGCCTGCCTCAGCCTCCCAAACTGCTGGGATTACAGGCATGAGCCACTGCGCCCAGCCGGTTAGGTTTTGTTCTAAGTAAGGAGCAAACCCAATGGGTCTCCAATAACAGGTTAGAAATACCAGAATAGACTGGGCTTGGTGGCTCATGCCTGTAATCCCAGCATCTGGGGAGTCAGAGGCAGGAGAATTAAGCCCAGCAGTTTGAGACCAGCCTGGGCTACACAGTGAGATCCCATCTCTACCAAAAAAATTAATTTGCTGGGCATGGTAGTGCACATCTGTAGTCCCAGCTACTCAGGAGGCTGAGATGAGAGGATCACCTGAGCCCAAGAGACTGAGGCAGAAATGAGTCATGATCGTGCCACTGCACTCCAGCCTGGCTGCAGAGCAAGACCCTGTCTCAAAAACAAAAACAAAAACAGAATAGTCTTAGTTTACTCTTTAGGGCTCTATCATCATAAGTATGACTGGGTATCATTTTTATATCTAAGCCTCTTTCGTTTTATCCATAATTCACTTGTTTATTCAATGATCTAACAAACATTTATGGAGCGCCTACTTGTGCTGCATGTTGGCATACAACGGTAAATAAGGTATGACCCTCGGTCTTGAGGAACTTACACTCTAGTGGGGCAATCAGGTTAGTAAGTGGGCAGTTACAAAGCAGCTGGTTAGCACGAGGAATAAGCCAACAGAGCAGCATTGCACATTCCACTCTGAGCGTGCTTCTCCCGTCTTGGAAGCCAGAGGGGAGGTGTGGATTCAGTGATTAATGAGCATTTGAGTAGCATCTACAGAGAACTGTGCTTGGTTCTAGACTTGAGGTTCCAAGGATTAATAATTCACAGCCCTGTACTAATGAAGTCCATACAGGTAATTATAGTGCCCTATAGTAAGTGTGGTTTTTGGGATAGGTGCAGGGTCTTTGGGGAGCATCCAGGAGGGATGGGGGGAAAGGGAAGCTTCCTGCAGGAGGTGAAGCTCCTCTAGGCTGCCAGTGCCCTGAGGGAGGGACCTCACTGTCATGTGCTGCCGTCCCCCAGTTCCCAGGACAATGGCTTGCACACATGTGCACTCAATCAACATTCAAACTTGAGTGAATGAACTGCAGGATGATTAGGAGTTAATTAGGGGTTGAGAGGCTCTAATCTGGGCCAGGCCTTGTACTATTATAGGTGCTGGGGATACAAAAATGAGTAAGACACGGCCTTTGCCCTGAAAAGGGGATTATAGGAGATTATAATAAAGCCTAATTTCTGGCTAAATCCAGATAGCATGTAATGTTATCAGGCAGTGTATATTAATGCACTCACAAACCTGGGCGCACTTCTTCAATTAACGGTGCTCCACACTGGGCCATTTACTGCCTATGTCAAACATTTGTTAAACCTAGTCTCCTGAGCTTATACTATGGAATTTGGAGGTTACAGAAGTAGACAACCGAGCTCGCAAGTTCCAGTCCTGGTATAAAAAGGCATCATTCAAATGGTCTTCTTTTTTTCTTGAAACAGGGTCTTGCTCTGTTGTCCAGGCTGGAGTGCTGTGGTGCGATGACAGGTACAGTCTATGATCCCATCTTGATCTCACTATGTTGCCCAGGCTGGTCTTCAAACTGGGTCTACAGGCGTGTGCCACTATGCCTGGCTAATTTATTTTTAATTTTTGTGGAGATGGAGTCTCCCTACATTGCCCAGGTTGATCTCCAACTCCTAGGCTCAAGTGATCCTTCTGCCTTGGCCTCCCAAAGTGCTGGGAGAATAGGCGTGAGGCACTGTGCCCAGCCCAGATGGTCTTAAACTATGATTGTGTCATGACACTCAACCCTAGAATGTGGATAACACGGGTGGTTGCCGGCCGCTAGATGTAGTTAGCAGTTTTTTCTGAGGATCCCCAAATGCATTTTCTTTTTCTTTTTTTTTTTTTGAGACGAAGTCTCGCCCTGTCACCTACACTGGAGTGCAATGGCACAATCTCAGCTCACTGCAACGTCCGCCTCCTGGGTTCAAGCTATTCTCCTGCCTTAGCCTCCCAAGTATCTGGGATTACAGGCGCACGCCTCTACGCCCAGCTAATTTTTGTATTTTTAGTAGAGATGGAGTTTCACCATGTTGGCCAGGCTCTTCTCAAACTCCTGACCCCGTGACCCACCCGCCTCAGCCTCCCAAAGTGTTGGGATTACAGGCGTGAGCCACTGTGCCCGGTCTGGATCCCCCAAATGCATTTTCAAATATCAGCTACCCCTTAAGACATTCCCCTGCACATTCCTGGCCTCCAACCACGATGGAAGTGGGGAGTGGCAATTCTCACAGCAACAGCAAATATGATCAGATCCGGGAGTTGCTGGCTGATGATTTGCTCCAGGTGACCAGAAATTTTAAGATGGTCTTTAGCAACAGAAGTTTGAATGAGGTCCCTCAGTTTATTACAGTTGCTCTTATGTCTCCTCAAACTCTCAATTCTTGAACTACCAAAGGCAGCTGAAGTTGGTCAAGGGGCCAGTTGAACAGGAGACACCAGTCAAGGCAGGATGGCACGGATATGCGACTTCTGTCTCTTTAGTGTGATTAAGTGCCACCGTCAGCAAGGCAGGAAACCCTGCATTTATGTAACTTTTCCTCAATATTATGAAGAGAGAAATTGAGGTAAAAGGAAGTACAGGATCTCACTTTAGGATGCACAGCAAGTTAGAGACAGAAATACTCCATTCCTTGAGTACTCCAGAAGTCAGGGCTGAGTCTTTCCCAGAAAGAAGAAGCCCATCCCCTTTTCTAAATTGAACACCTTCACATGTTCACTATTCCTTCTCAAGAAGGTTGCTCCATTTTCCTCCCGAGAGAGCTATACCCCAAATAACAATCATTCCAGTTTCTCATTGCCACATGTACTCTTGAGAAGCCACATACCAGACCCAGGCAGAAATAGGGTTTTAATATCTCACTCATGTCCCCCCGCCCCATGCCCCCAGCCCTGCCTAGCTGGAGGGTCACATTCCATTTTATAAATAGCATCAAAGTCAAGTCACTTTGGGGGTAGAGAGCAGTAGTGGAAGCAGAAGCCGGGGACCTCCAGGCAATGACTCATGCAGCAGACAGGCTTCCCTTTGTCCATTGTTAAAAGATAATGAATAGATCTCCAGCCTCCTCTTACTACCTCTAGAGAAAGATGAATGAAGCAGCTGCCAGAGAGAGTGCCTCTCAGAAAGTTCCTGACTCTGTCTTGTGCTGCTGCCTTTTGCATTTTCTTTCTTTCTTTTTTTTTTTTTCCTCCTTGAGACAGGGTCTCTCTCTGTCACCCAGGCTGGAGGGCAGTGGCGCCAGCATGGCTCACTGAAGCCTCGACCTCCTGGGCTAAAGCGATCCTCTTACCTCAGCACCCTGAGTAGCTGGAATTACGGCGCGTGCCTTCACGCCCAGCTAATTTTTTTGTATTTTTGGTAGAGATGGGGTTTCGTCATGTTACCCAGGCTGGTCTCGAACTCCTGAGCTCAAGTGATCCACCCACTCAGCTTCCCGAATTGCTGGGACTACAGGCACAAGCCACTGCGCCTTGCCTGCCTTTTGCACTTTCACCCACAAATCATTAAGCCCAGTTATGAATTTTTAGCAAATTGCAACCCCTTACAAATCCGAAGTGCTGGCTCCGGTGAGTGTTCTAAGAAATGTCTCAATGGCCTGTGCACTAGAGGGCCTCAGATCTAATGCTGGCTCAGATATCAGATAGCCATGTGCAACTTATTGGCTTCATGATCTGGGCTTTGGTTTCCTTGTTGGGAAAATGAGTTTGTTGGGCCTAGATGAGGTCACCAAATGGAGGTCTCTGGGCCATATACTGCATGTATTTTGTCCCTATGGTATTACGGTGGTTTTCTTGTTTGTTTGTTTTTCGTTGTTGTTTGAGACAGGGTCTTGCTCTGTAACCCAGGCTGGAGTGCTGTGGCACGATCTCTGCTTACTGCAACCTCTGCCTCCTGGGCTCAAGTGATCTTCCCAGCTCAGTCTCCTGAGTAGCTGGACTACAGGCGTGTGCCACTCACTAAACTGGCTGATTTATGCGTTTTTTTTTTTTTTTTTTTTTTTTTTTAAGAGATGAGGTTTTCCCATGTCGCTCAGGCTGGTCTCAAACTCCTGAACTCAAAAGATCTGCCGATGTCAGCCTCCCAAAGTGCTAGGATTGCAAGTGTGAGCCACTGCACCTAGACTGTTTGTTTGTTTTTATAAAATTTGAACTGGTGTTCATCATTTAAAAACAGACTCAATAATAGTTAAACAATCTAATTTTTTAAATGGCCAACAAGCACATCAAAATATGCTTGACATCACTAATCGTTAGAGAAATAAAAATCAAAACCGCAATGAGATACTACTGCCTCATTCTCAATAGGATGGGTGTTACCAAAAGAACAAAAAATGACAAATGCTGGTGAGGATGTGGAAAAATTGGAACACTGTGTACTGTTGGTATTAATGTGAAATGGTGGAAAGCTCCTGTGGAAAACAGTATGGGGGTTCCTAAAAAAAAGTAAAAACAGAATCACCACATGATCCAACAATTCCACTTCTGGATATACGCCCAAAAGAATTGAAAGCAGGAACTCAAAAGATGTATTATTTGTATACTTCGCTGGGCACGGTGGCTCACACCTGCAATCCCAGCACCTTGGAAGGCCAAGGTGGGCAGATCACCTGAGGTCGGGAGTTCAAGACCAGCCTGACCAACATGGAGAAACCCCATCTCTACTAAAAATACAAAATTAGCTGGGTGTGGTGGTGCACGCCTATAACCCCAACTACTTGGGAGGCTGAGGCAGGAGAATCGCTTGAACCCAGGAAGCAGAGGTTGCTGTGAGCCGAGATCGTGCCATTGCACTGCAGCCGGGGCAACAAGAGCAAAACTCCATCTCAAAAAAAAAAAAAGAAGAAGAAAAAGATATATTATTTGTATACTCATGTTCATAGCAGCATCATTCACACAGCCAAAGGTAGAAGCAAGCAAGTGTCTATTGGTGGATGAATGGAAAAAAAATGTGGACTATATATACAATAGAATATTATTCAGCCTTAAAAAGGATGGAGGCTGGGCATGGTGGCTCATACCTGTAACTCCAGCACTTTGGGAGGCTGAGGTGGGTGGATCACTTGAGGTCAGGAGTTGGAGACCAACCTAGGCAACATGGCAAAACACCATCTCTACCAAAAATACGAAAATCAGCCAGGAGTGATGGAGCAATACCTATGGTCCCAGCTACTTGGGAGGCTGAGGTGGGAGGATTGTCAAAGCCCTGGAAGTTGAGGCTGCAGTGAGTTGAGATTGTGCCAGTGCACTCCAGCCTAGGTGACAGAGTGAGACCCTGTCTCCAAAAAAAGGAAATTCAGACACATGCTACAACATGAATGAGTCTTGAGGACATTACACAGAATGAAATAGCCAGTCATAAAAAGACAAATTCTGTATGATTCCACTTTCTTTCTTCTGGAGTGCTGTGATAAGATTATGGCTCACTGCAGCAGCCTTGAAATCCTGGCCTCAAGTCATCCTCCTGCCTCAGGCCTCCAAAGTAGTTAGGACTATAGGCACGTGACACTATGCCCAATACTAATTTATTTTTAATGTTATTATTATTTTTTGTAGAGATGGGGTCTCACTATGTTGCCCAAGCTGGTCTCAAACCCCTGGGCTCCAGTGGTCCTCCCACCTCAGCCTCCCAAAGTGCTAGGATTACAGGCATGAGCGACTGTGCCTGACCTGATTTCATTTTTATGAGGTACCTAGAAGAGTTAAAATCAAACAGAGAAAATGGAAAGGTGGATGCCAGGGATGGAGGGGAAGAGGGGGAATTATTGTTCAGTGGGTATAGAGTTTCAGTTTTGCAAGATTAAAATGTTGCACAGCAATGTGATTGTACTTAACGCTTCTCAGCTGTACACCCTTGTTAGATGGTAAATTTTTATGTTATGTATATTTTACCACAATTAAAAATAAAGAGTGGTAACTCATGAAAACCTGAATAGTCAACTTAAAAAATATATTAAAACAAATCTAGCATATTGGGCCGCATGTACCAGTTGGCAACAGTCCACTTGAGCTGAGTATCTGCCCTCTCTGGATGGCTCTATTCTTTGCTGTTCTCCCCAGCCCCCATCTGGCAGTCTTCTTTCTATCAAATCACCTGTGCAGCTACTATAGGCCTTTGAGTTTGCAGCCCTTGGATTCGACTCTCTCTATGGTTCTTTCGAGCATTCACATCTATGATTCTGTGACTTCCTGGAACGTTAGTGACTGTGACACTATAAATAAATAAGTGAAGTGAAGACATAGATGTTCTTGAAGGATGTCTAGTTCTCAGTAGGCAGAGACTGGGGGAAGGTTTATTCTGGGCTTGCAGTGGCTCACGCCTGTAATCCCAGCACTTTGGGAGGCTGAGGTGGGCGGATCCCTTGAGGCCAGGAGTTGGAGACTAGCCTGGCCAACATGGCAAAACCCCATCTCTACTAAAAATACAAAAGTTAGCCAGACATAGTGGTGTGCACCTGTGCTCCCAGCCACTTGGGAGGCTGAGGCAGGAGAATCGCTTGAACCTGGGAGGCGGAAGTTGTAGTGAGCTGAGATTGCACCACTGCACTCCAGCCTGGGCGACAGAGCGAGACTCCGTCTCAAAAAAAAAAAAAAAAAAAAAAAAAAAAGATTTATTCCAGGCTCAAGGAAGAATACAGTCAGGCAACAAGGCAGCAAGGTTCACGGAGACACAGACATTTTCTGATTCAGCTGTCTTCCAGTAACCCTGAGTATTGTGCTAGTATGTAAGAATGAAGAGGGTCATTCCTCAGACAGCCACTCAGTGTTTCTGCCACCCCCACAATGCCTGGGACCTTCCTAATAAGGGGCTACCACAGACTTCGGGAGATTCACTCTGAAAAAATTTTGTTTTTTGTAAAAGTTGTTTGGGATTGGGGTGGGATTCTGCGCAGGATGTCAGAATGGAAACTTCTACACATTACTTGCATCAACTCATGAGCTGTACTTTATATACCTGAAGTTAGGTCTTTGAACTGTATTTATGGGCTGAGTATAGTGGCTTATTGGGATGTAATCCCAGCAATTTGGGAGGCCAAGGCAGGTGGATCACTTGAGCCCAGGAGTGGAAGACCAGTCTGGGCAACAAGGTGAAACACTATCTCTACAAAAAATACAAAAATTAGGCAGGTGTGGTGGCTCACAGTGCAGTCCCAGCTACTCGGGAGGCTGAGGTGGTAGAATTGCTTGAGCAGAGGAGGTTGAGGCTACAATGAGCTGTGATGGCACCACTGCACTCTAGCCTGGGCAACAGAGCTAGGCTCTGTTTTAAAATATATATATATATGAGAACTACTTTACGAATTCACAAAAATTCATATACAAATAGATATCTTACAATTTGCCAAAATATCTGGTGATCTTAACCTGGAGGAACTGTTTTAAAAGGCTAGGTAGGACTCAGGCCAGGCACGGTGGCTCATGCCTGTAATCCCAGCACTTTGGGTGGCCCAGGCAGGCGGCGCACCTGAGGTCAGGGGTTCGAGACGAGCTTGGCCAACATGGTGAAACCCTGTCTCCACTAAAAATACAAAAATTAGCCAGGTGTGGTGGCAGGCGCCTGTTATCTCAGCTACTTGGGAAGCTGAGGAAGGAGAATTGCTTGAACCTGGGAGGCAGAGGTTGCAGTGAGCTGAGATCGTGCCCTTGCACTCCAGCCTGGGCAGCAAGAGTGAAACTCCGTCTTAAAAATAAATACATAAATAAATTAAATAAGCTGGAATATGAACACAGGCCTGGCACTAGCTTCTATGCTATCTATTGCCTCTGAAAATAAATTAGAAACAAAAACAAACCTAGAAAATGGCAATCCTTGACAACAATACTAGAGTTAAGAAGTGAGTTGTTTTGGATCTGTACATTCATCCAGTGTTTATTGAGCAGCTATTATAGTGTACCAGGCACAGTCGTAGGTGCCGGGGAAACAGGTGCACAAGGCAGCTGAAGCGCCTGCCCTCAGGATGCTCATGTCCTAGTAGATCCACTTCTTTAATTCTAAAGGTATTGATCTTCTATTTCGGTGCGTCTCAAACTGTATTAAAGGGCCAGTCTTAAAAATTCAATTAGTCCTGAACTGATAATAAAAATCAATGGCTAGAAAGATGAAATTAAATAAATCCCAAAGACATACAAAATAGAAACTTCACTTTTTCTTTCTTTCCTTCCTTCCTTCCTTCCTTCCTTCCTTCCTTCCTTCCTTCCTTCCTTCCTTCCTTCCTTCCTTCCTTCCTTCTTTCTTTCTTTGACAAGATCTTACTCTGTCACCCAGGCTGGAGTGCAATGGCGTGATCTCAGCTCATTGCAACCCCTGCCTCCCAGGCTCAACTCATCCTCTCACTTCAGCCTCCTGAGTAGCTGGAACTACAGGTGTATGCCATCATACCTGGTTAATTTTTTTTTTTGTATTTTTGGTAGAGACTGTGTTATCCAGGCTGGTCTCGAAATCCTAAGCTCAAGAGATTCTCCTGTCTCAGCCTCCCAAAGTGCTGGGATTACAGGTGTGAGCCACCATGCCTGGCCTAAACCTCATTTTTCAAGTATTAGATTCAAATAGACATAAAATTACTTTGTCAATTTTCTATAACTTTCTAAGGCTTACTCTCAATTTTTGTATTTATCTCATTATGATCCTAATAGTTCAATTGGCAACAGCCTGAGACCCATGCTTTGGGTAGCTGCCATTTGCTCTTCCTGCCGACTATTTGGACAGTTAGTGCCCATCATACCATATGATCTGAAAGATAAAGATGAATTGGTTCATCCATATGATAGACCTTTTACTGTAAAGAACCAGCTAGTAAATATTTTAGGCTCTGTGACTCAAATGATTTCTGTCACAACTACTTAACTCTGTCATTGCAGTGAGAAAGCAGTAAGAGATGGTACCTAGATGAGTAGGTGTGGCTGAGTGTAGTGTTATTCCAATATAACCTTACTTATAGTTAGTGAATTTGAATTTTATACAATTTTCATGAATTACAAAAATATCATGCCTCTTTTGAGTTTTCAACCATCTATAAATATACATTTTTTTTGTGTGTGACAGAGTCTTGCTTTGTCACCCAGGCTGGAGTGCAGTGACGCAATCTCGGCTCACTGCAACCTCTGACTCCCAGGTTCAAGCAATTTTCCTGCCTCAGCCCCCTGAGTAGCTGGGATTACAGGTGTGTGCCACCACGCCCAGCTAATTTTTGTATGTTTAGTAGAGACGGGGTTTCACCATGTTGGCCAGGCTGGTCTTGAACTCCTGGCCTCAAGTGGTCTACCTGCCTTGGCCTCCCAAGGTGTTGAGATTACAGGCGTGAGCCACCGTGCCTGGCCATTTTCAGTACATCTTTTCTATGTGTAGATATGTTTAGATACGCAAATACTTACCTTTGTGTTACAATAGCCTAGGCATGCAGTAGACTATTTCTTCTAGGTTTGTAAAAACGCACCTATGATGTTCACACAACAACAAAAACCACCTGGCGACACATTTCTCTGAAGGTTTCCCTGTCGTTAAATAACACATGACTGAATGTGCGGTGCCCAGAATAGGTGAGTCCATAGAGAGTAGACTGGTAGTTGCCAGAGGCTGGGAGACATGGAGGGAGAAATGGGAAGTATGTTTTAGGAATGATGAAAATGTTCTGGAATTTGGCTGGGTGCAGTGGCTCACGCCTGTAATCCAAGCACTTTGGGAGGCCGAAGTGGGTGGATCACTTGAGGTCAGGAGTTCAAGACTAGCCTGGTCAATATGGTGAAACTCCATCGCTACTAAAAATACAAAAATTAGCCGGGAGTGCTGGTGTGTGCCTGTAGTCCCAACTACTCCAGAGGCTGAGGCAGAAGAATCGCTTGAACCCAGCAGGTGGAGGTTGCAGTGAGCTGAGATTGCACCACTGTATTCCAACCTGCGCAACAGAGTGAGACTCTGTCTCAAAAAAAAAAAAAAAAAAAAAAAAAAAAAAAAAAAAAAATATTCTGGAATTCGATAGTGGTGATGGGTGAACCTTTGTATATACTTAAAACCAGTTAGCTGTACACTTGAAAAGAATAAACTTTATGGTTAGGGAATTACGTCTCAGTACAACTATTATTTTTAAAAAATGACCAAAGAATACAATTTTGCCTATAAAATTTGACCTGAAAAATTTGATAAATTTTTCCATATAATATAAATACTAACTGCAGCAGAAAGATTATAAAAGGCCACAATTGATCAAATTCTATTTGGGCAAAACATTCACTGATGAATCATATCTTTGTCATGAAATATATGTTCATAAACATTGATTCAGTGACAATTACTGCAGCTGAATAAGAACAACAAATGGTTTTGTTGTTCTCCATAGAAGATGGACTAAAAATTTAAATTGGCTTAATGGCATTCACACAAAAAATTATTTCTTAACCCAAATTAATTAGTGTTGGTGTTATTTTACTTAAAATATTTATATTCTAGGTATTGAGTCAAAACATTCTTAGCCAAAATGGCAGATAAAACACATCATGGCTGGGCTCACTTCTGTAATCTGAGCACTTCGGGAGGCCGAGGCAGGAGGATCGCTTGAGTTTAGGAGTCTGAGATTGGCCTAGTCAATATAGTGACACCTCATCTCTACAAAAAATTTAAAAAGTAGCTGAGCATGGTGGCACATACCTGTAGTCCCAGCTACTCAAGAGGCTTGAGGCAAGAGGATCGCCTGAGCTGGGGAGGCAGAAGTTACAGTGAGCTGAAATCATGCCACTGCAGTCCAGCCTGGGCAACAGAATGAGACCCTGTTTCAACAAAACGAAACAAAACAAAAAACAAAAACCCAAACAAACAAACAAACAAACAAAATACATCATGCACTAGGATTGTAAAAATGCTCTAACATTTAAAAATCACTCGTTGTATTAGTTTGCCAGGCTGCCATAACAATATACTACCGGCGGCTATAACAATATACCAGAGGCTCGTCGGTTTGAACAACAGAAATTTATTTTCTGATGGTTGTGGGGGCTGGAATGGAAGGTGAAGATGTCCGTAGGCCTGGTTTCCGCTGAGGCCCTTCTCCCTGGCTTGCCACCATCTCGGTGTGTCCTCACATGGTCTTCCCTTTGTGTCCAGTCTGGGTCCTGATCTCCTCTTCTTATAAGGATATCAGTAAGGTTGGATTATGACCCACCCTAAGGGATGTCATTTTAACTTGATCACCTGTTTAAAGGCCACATCTCCAAATAATGTCACACTTTGAAGTACTGGGGGTTAGGACTTCAACATATGGATTTTGGGGAACACAATTTAGCCTATAACATTTGTTTGGTATTGCCAAGTTGGAAACCTCAGAATGCATCTAATGTAGTTCCTACCTTCTCTCTTTCAGAAAGAAGAATAAATGGAACATTACACAAAGCATGTTTCTCTGATTTTCCACTTTCTGTCCTAGGACAGAAGGAAGGTCTGTATTCAAGATGGAAACAAGTTCCTTCCATATTTGTTATCATGAGGGATGTCTTGTGCTGTGACTAAGAGGCTGCTCATTAGGAATCATGAGAAGCTCATTTGCATGGTTTAGCAATGATGCAGAATTACTTATAAAAATATGAAGAAAAATAGACAGCATGTTTATAAACCCGAAGCTGGACCACACCCAGACATTGTTTTAAAAAGTGCGTCATGATTAAGTTCATCTTAGAACAGTGTCAAGAGTCTTGCTTTAGAAGCTTTAAATATCTCCGAAAGTTACCCAGGTACCATTTGATAACTAGCATTTGGGCTGAGAGCCAGGAAAGTGAGAAAGGAAAACTTCAGAGGTAATTCGTGCTTGGTCCTTAGAGCCTCTTAGTTTAGTTAGAGAAGTCTAGGGGCCTCCTTAATTTGCTGGGGGAGAAGATGTCACAGGGGCATCAATTTTTGATGAAATCCTATAGTTTTTTTTTTTTTTTTTGAGACGGAGTTTTGCTCTTGTTGCCAAGGCTGGAGTGCAGTGACATGATCTCGGCTCACTGCCACCTCTGCCTCCCAGGTTGAAGCGATTCTCCTGCCTCAGCCTCCCGAGTAGCTGGGATTACAGGCGCACACCACCACGCCCAGTTAATTTTTTGTATTTTTAGTTTTTTTGTTTGTTTGTTTGTTTGTTTTGAGGCGGATTCTTGCTCTGTTGCCTAGGCTAGAGTGCAGTGGCACGATCTTGGCTCACTGCAACCTCCGCCTCCCGGGTTCAAGCGATTCTCCTGCCTCAGCCTCCTGAGTAGCTGGGATTACAGGAGCCCGCCACCACGCCCGGCTAATTTTTGTATTTTTAGTAGAGTTGGGGTTTCACCGTGTTGGCCAGGCTGGTCTAGAACTCCTGACCTTATGATCCACCCACCTTGGCCTCCCAAAGTGCTGGGATTACAGGCATGAGCCACCAAGTCTGGCCAAATCTTAGAGATTCATTTGAGACTCTCTTAAAAGTGTCGCATTATCTGGGTGCGGTGGCTCATGCCTGTAATCCCAGCACTTTGGGAGGCCGAGGCCGGCAGATCACGAAGTCAGGAGTTTGAGACCAGCCTGACCAACATGGCAAAATCCCATCTCTACTAAAAATATAAAAATTAGCCAGGTGTGGTGGTGGGCCCCTGTAATCCCAGCTACTCGGGAGGCTGAGGCAGGAGAATCACTTGAATCCGGGAGGTGGAGGTTGCAGTGAGCCAAGATTGAGCCATTGCACTCCAGCTCAGGCAACAGAGTAAGACTCTGTCTCAAAAAAAAAAAAAAAAAAAAAAAAAAAAAAAAGAGCCAGTGATGAACAGCATTCATTTATTAAATTCATTCATTTTTTTCATTTTTCCTTCTATCATATATTTATTAGGTATCTACCATATGTCAGACATTGTGCTAGGTGATGAGTATTAAATATGATCACATGGAGGGCACAGTTGAAAGACAGGTCATTAAGACAAGCAATTACCCTACAGTGTGACAGGTCTGTGATAGTGGAAACTAGAATGTTTTTAGTTGGACAGGTGCAGAGGGGTAAGAGGGGAGAGAGGGCCTGGAGGAGAAGACACCATGTATAAGGCCTGCAGGCAAGAAATGTTGATGGAACAGAGATAAGTTCTCTGTTGGCTGGAGTGTGGAATGCAGGTGGGGAGAGTACAGAGGAGAGGCTGGAAGAGAAGAGCTGGGGTGGGGGTGATAGACAGGGTATGGGAATGCAGGTCACAAAGAGCCTTGTGAGATGTGATAGAAATAGAAGCGTATTCTGAGAGCTCCCTCATTTACTCCTATAATTCTGGGGTGTTCTGAGGGGGCTGTGTGCTGGGGGGTGCTCCAGCTAACACTGTGAGCTTTAGAATCAGATTGTCTGGTTTTGAAGCTCCACAGAACTGTTTCTTTAACTTGTTACCTAATCTTTGTGTCTCTGCACACTCCCTCCATCTGGAAAACGTGTCTAAAATACCTACCTTGAATGGCTATTTTGAGGATGAAATAAGATGATACACATAAACAACCCTAGAATAATGCCTGCAACATATTAAATTCTTGCAAAGTTATAGCTATTAACAAAATCATTAGTGCATAGCCTATCTTACTAAATACTAGTAACTTCTTTGTTCTAGAATGAAATTACGTTGTTTGGGCTATTGACAGTTTCTTGCCCTTCATACCTTGAGTCCTGGGTTTTAAAATAATGGGAGGAGTTGGGCGTAGTGTCTCAAGCCTGTAATCCCAGCACTTTGGGAGGCCGAGGTGGGTGGATCACAAGGTCAGGAGTCTGAGACCAGCCTGACCAACATGGTGAAATCCCGTCTCTACTAAAAATACAAAAAATCAGTCTGGCATGGTGGCGGGCGCCTATAATCTCAGCTACTTGGGAGGCTGAGGCAAGAGAATTGCTTGAACCCGGGAGGCGGAGGTTGCAGTGAGCCGAGATCGTGCCACTGCACTCTAGCCTGGGTGACAGAGCGAGACTCTGTCTCGAAAATAAATAAATAACTAAAGGGAGGAATTTGTTCTAATTAGTTTATGACACATGCTTGGAATTATGTTCTCTTGAGTGTTACTACACCACACATACTTGAAGGCAAGTTCCCGAGATGCTTATGAATAGGTGAGTCACGGAGTGATGCGTAAGTCCAGACAGCTGTCAGGAACTGCCTTCTGGTCAGTGGCTGTAGGAGCTGGGATAGTCATAAGCAGGGCCATTCAATTACTGCCAAAGAAGGCTTAAGGGAGCCAAGCCATCTTTTGTGCCCCATAAACCAAGTGGCAAAGGTTCCAAGTGAACCTTGGCATTTGTAGTATCTCAGCGGGCAGTTGGGTTGATGGCTTCTTTGTACTCTAATTCTTTTTTTTTTTTTTTTTTTTTGAGATGGAGTCTTGCTCTGTCATTCAGACTGTAGTGTAGTGGCATGATCATGGCTCACTGCAGCCTCAAATCCCCAGAGTCAAGTGATACTCCTACCTGAGCCTTCCGACTAGCTGGGACCAGAGGCACACGCCATGACGTCCAGATAATTTTTAAATGTTTTGTAGAGAGGAGTGTCCCTATGTTGCCCAGGCTGGTCTCAAATTCCTAACCTCAAGTGATCCTCCTGTCTCAGCCTCCCAAATTGCTGGGATTACAGGTGCGGGTAGTGGCTGTAAGGACTAGGCAAGTATAATAGTGTCCTAAAAATACATTTACTTAGTCATTACTTTGACAAGTATTTACTGATGGTGTACTATGAATGGGAATAGGCTGGGCAGGGTGACCTACACCTGTAATCCCAGAGTTCTTTGAGGCCAAGGCAGGAGAATCATTTGAGACCAGGAGTTTGAGACCAGTCTCAGGAACATAGCAAGACTGTCTCTACACAAACATAAAAAAATTAGCATAGTGTGGTGGTACACACCTGTAGTTCCAGCTACTTAGGTGGTAAAGCAGGAAGATCCCTTGAGCCTAGGAGTTCAAGGCTACAGTGAGTTACAATCATGCCACTGTACTCCAGCCTGGGTGACAGAGCGAGGTCTTGCCTCTTAAAAAAGAGAGAGAGAGAGGGAGAGAAAAAGGGATAAAAATATGGCTGGTACATAGTTCCTACCCGTGTCAGGTGAGATGGATATGTCTAGTATTAATTACAGCAATATAGGAATGCTAAAATAGGATTTTACCTGAGATTCTACAGAACCTACAGAAGAAAAACCCTTAGTAGTGAGCTAAGATCACGCCATTGCACTCCAGCCTGGGCAATAAAGCAAGACTGTCTTGGGAAAAAAAAAAAAAGAAAAAAGAAAATTAAGAAAAACCCCTAATCTTGCTCATAGAAATCAGATGGCATCTTGCTCTGTTGTCCAGGCTGGAGAGCAGTGGCATGATCTCGGCTCACTGCAACCTCCACCTCCCAGGTTCAAGTGATTCTCCTGCATCAGCCTCTAGAGTAGCTGGGACTACAGGCGTGCACCATCACGCCTGGCTAATTTTGTATTTTTAGTAGAGTTGGGGTTTCACCATATTGGCCAGGTTGGTCTCAAATACCTGACCTCAGGTGATCTGCCTGCCTCGACCTCCCAAAGTGCTGGGATTACAGGTGTAAGCCACCATGCCTGGCCCAAGCTGAGTCTTAAAGGACGAATAACAAGAGTCCACATAGGGCTGGGCAAGGACATTCTAGGCAGAGGAAATTGCAAGCACAAAGGGGTGGAGACTACCAGCAGCATGTGGATTTGGGGGAACCAGTTTTCTTGAACTCAGGCTGTTTGGGAGGCATGGAGTAAGATGAGGATGAAAAAGTAGGCAAATCGTGAAGGGTGTGTACATATATTATGGTGAGTGTTCAAGCAGTCACAGGGAGGTTATGGGGATTGGAAGGGAATGTTTAAAAATAGCTGGAGGTGAGGGGGAAATTCAAGGGTGGGATTTAGGTAAGAAATGTTAAGGAGCTAAATAAGGCAGTGTGGCAAGCAAGGAGCAAAAATGACAGATTTGAGAGTTACTTGAGAGGTAGAATTGATAGCACTTCACTGGTTAGATTGACTGCGGGTCATGAGAGAAAGGGTGGTGTCAAGGATGCCACCCTAGTTTCTGGAGAGTCCTCTTGGTTGGGTGGTGGCGCTGTGACTCATGTCTCACAGACCTTATAATAGGAGGTTGGATCACCCTGGCACCATCTCCAACACAGTTTGATTAACAAAGTGCTAAAAAGAACTAAACCACCACAACAAGAATAGCAGGCTAGTGAGTTTCCAGCAAATGAGAAAATTAGAACATCCCTTACAGATCCGTAACTCATAAATTTCACTATGGATGAGCTCAAGATAGGCAATTCTCCACTAGTTGAGGAGTCTATGAATTTCAAGGGGGACAATTTAAGCCTAAAACTGAAAACAAATTTGATTAACCTTTTTTTTTTTTTTTTTTTTTAAACAGAGTCTCACTCTGTCGCCAGGCTGGAGTACAGTGGTGCAGTCTTGGCTCACTGCAACCTCCGCCTTCGGGTTCAAGCCTCCCGAGTAGCTGGGACTACAGGCGTGCGCCACCACACCCGGCTAATTTTTGTATTTTTAGTAGAGATGGGATTTCACCATGTTGGCCAGGATGGTCTCGATCTCCTAACCTGGTGATCCGCCTGCCTTGGTCTCCTAAAGTACTGGGATTACAGGTGTGAGCTATCGTGCCCCGCCAATAAATTTGATCCAACTTCTATACTCCATGCACATAATCAATTGTCCCTTCGTGTAACGAGTGTAGTATGGATTTACATAACATCCTAGAAATAAATGTGGTAGTTCCACTGGGATAATGTGATGAGACTGATTTTCCTGGAGTGCCCTACCTTCCTTATTTGTTCTACCGAATAAATTCCTGTGTGTGATTCAAGGCCCAGTTCACATCCTGCCTTCAGGAACCTGCCCCATATGATGTCAGCCTGCGTTTAGCTCCCTTGCCCTGACTTCCTCTGCAGCAATTTGGGGTTTATTATAGGCTGCCTCGAATATCTCATTTTCATTTTCTCTGAGTCCCCAGGACTCATCTTATTTACCTGTTGTGGTCCTCCTGAAATTTCAAGTTTCTAGCCTCTACCTTTCTCTCTCTCTCTCTCTCTTTTTTTTTTTTTTTTTAAGAGACAGGGCCTAGCTCTGTTGCCCAGGCCAGAGTGCAATGGCGCAATCATAGCTCACTGCAGCCTCAAACTCCTGGGCTCAAGCGATCCTTTTGCCCCAGCCTCTCAAATCTGGGATTACAGGGATTACAGACATGAGAAACACTGTTCCCAAGCCTTTTTTTTTTTTTTTTTTAACAGAGGATTTAAAAAAAAATCAATCAATGATATTTAACAGTGTAAACAAATATACAATAAGTGTATTGTGAGGATTAAAAGACCAAAGGGTGGGGGAATTGTAACTATACTATCATAAGGTTCTTAAACTGTAAGTGCAGTAGTGTAATATTCTTTGAAGGCAGACTATTGTAAATAAAATATGAACATTGTAAACCCTAGAACAACCACTATTTCTTTAAATTGACAGATAAAATTGTATGTATTTATTGTGTACAACATGATGTTTTGAAGTGTAAATACACTATGGAATGGTTAAATCTAGCTAATTAACAAATGCAATATACATCATGTAGTCATTTTTGTGGAGACAACACTTAACATCTACGCTTTACTTTTGTATTTCGGTCACCTACAGGGTAGCAAGAATTACGTTCCGCCTGCACTTATACCTGATATGTGCCCACTTGTTGATGAAACATATGTTTACTCTGTGCCAAGCACATAATCCAGCCCCAATCTGCCTCCTTGAGTTCCTCTTCTCCTCGTCCATGAGGTTCCAGCCATAGTCACTTGTTTCCACCTTGGGGCCCTTCCACCTGCTCTTCTGGTTGCCTGGAATGCCCCTTACCCAGAACTTTCTTCTTTTTAAAAAATTGTTTTTCTTTTATTTTTATTTTTCACTCCTCTCAGCTCATATCTATCCAGAACTTATTTTTATTTTTATTTTTTGAGACGGGGTCTCACTCTGTCATCAAGGCTGGAGTGCAGTGGTGTGATCTTGGCTCAGTGCAACCTTCGCCTACCAGGCTCAAGCCATCCTCCCACCTCAGCCTCCCGAGTAGCTGGGACTACAGATATGCAACACCACACCTGGCTGATTTTTGCATTTTTAGTAGAGACAGGGTTTTGCCATGTTGCCTGGACTGGTCTTGAACTCCTGAGCTCAAGTGATTTGCCCACCTCGGTCTCCCAAAATGTTGGGCTTACAGGCGTGAGCTGCTATGTCCAGCCCAGAACTTTCAGTATCAGGTTTCCTTAATCTCATTTTCTCAGGGAAACCTTCTGTGATCAGTCTCCCATATTATTATCTAAAATAAAGCCAGGTGTGGTGGCTCACAAATGTAATCGAATGCTTTGGGGGGCCAAGGCAGAAGGATTGAAGCCAGAAGTTTGAGATCAACCTGGGCTACATAGCAAGACCCTGTCTCTACAAAAACAAACAAACAAACAAACAAACAAAATATATATATATAAATTAGCTGGGTATGGCTGGGCAGGGTGGCTCACACCTGTAATCCCAGCACTTTGGGAGGCCGAGGAGGGCAGATCATGAGGTCAATAGATTGAGACCATCCTGGCCAACATGATGAAACTCCGTCTCTACTAAAAATACAAAAATTAGCTGGGTGTGGTGGTGAGCACCTGTAGTCGCACATGCTCGGGAGGCTGAGGCAGAAGAATCGCTTGAACCCGGGAGGTGGAGGTTGCCGTGAGCCAAGATCACGCCATTGAACTCCAGCCTGGCAACAGAGTGAGATGCCATCTTAAAAAAA
>NW_012104554.1:1414224-1414979 GCF_000951045.1 Mandrillus leucophaeus
TCTCCACTAGTTGAGGAGTCTATGAATTTCAAGGGGGACAATTTAAGCCTAAAACTGAAAACAAATTTGATTAACCTTTTTTTTTTTTTTTTTTTTCAAACAGAGTCTCACTCTGTCGCCAGGCTGGAGTACAGTGGTGCAGTCTTGGCTCACTGCAACCTCCGCCTTCGGGTTCAAGCCTCCCGAGTAGCTGGGACTACAGGCGTGCGCCACCACACCCGGCTAATTTTTGTATTTTTAGTAGAGATGGGATTTCACCATGTTGGCCAGGATGGTCTCGATCTCCTAACCTGGTGATCCGCCTGCCTTGGTCTCCTAAAGTACTGGGATTACAGGTGTGAGCTATCGTGCCCCGCCAATAAATTTGATCCAACTTCTATACTCCATGCACATAATCAATTGTCCCTTCGTGTAACGAGTGTAGTATGGATTTACATAACATCCTAGAAATAAATGTGGTAGTTCCACTGGGATAATGTGATGAGACTGATTTTCCTGGAGTGCCCTACCTTCCTTATTTGTTCTACCGAATAAATTCCTGTGTGTGATTCAAGGCCCAGTTCACATCCTGCCTTCAGGAACCTGCCCCATATGATGTCAGCCTGCGTTTAGCTCCCTTGCCCTGACTTCCTCTGCAGCAATTTGGGGTTTATTATAGGCTGCCTCGAATATCTCATTTTCATTTTCTCTGAGTCCCCAGGACTCATCTTATTTACCTGTTGTGGTCCTCCTGAAATTTCAAGTTTCTAGCCTCT
>NW_012104554.1:1416153-1417532 GCF_000951045.1 Mandrillus leucophaeus
ATAGTAGAGACAGAGTTTCACCATGTTGGCCAGGCTGGTCTCGAACTCCTGACCTCAGGTGATCCACCCGCCTCAGCCTACCAAAGTGCTGGGATTACAGGTGTGAGCCACTGCACCCAGCTGCTACTGAGTACTTGAAATATGGTCAGTGCCACTGAGTGTAAATGTAAAATGCACACTGGATTTCAAAGACTTTGTCCAAAAAAAAAAAAAAGAAATAAAGAAATGTAAATCAAAAAGAGAATGATAGGCGCAGTGGCTCACGCACTTTGGTAGGCTGAGGAAGGCAGATCATTTGAGGTCAGGAGTTCAAAACCAGCCTGGCCAACGTGGTGAAACCGTCTCTACCAAACATACAAAAATTAGCCTGACATGGTGGCACGTGCTAATTAATCCCAGCTACTCAGGTGGCTGAGGCAGGAGAATCGCTTGAACCCAGGAGGCAAGGTTGCAGTGAGCCGAGATCGAGCCACTGCACTACAGCCTGGGCGACAGAGTGAGACTCTGTCTCCAAAAAAAAAAAAAAAAAAAAAAGTAAAATAGCTCAGTAATAATTTTTATATTGATCACATGTTGAAAAAATATATTGCTATATTAGGTTAAATATAATGTATTAAAATTAATTTCTTTTGTTTCTTTTTACTTTTTTAGTGTTACTATTTAGAAAATTTAAAGTTATATGTAGCTCACATTTTGTTTCTGTTGGACAACACCGGCCTACAGAAATGAGATGCTTGCTTTCTCTAGTTGCTAAGAGACTCTATCTTGTTTTTCTTGCTCTCTTTACAAACTCAAGTTCCTTTAAAGATTCTTCACGTTGATACAAGGAGCCTGCTTCCTCATTTGCCATTTGGGTGCAGAGTTCTTCCTATCAGCCCACTCATCATGCTCATCATACCTTGCTGCCAACAAGACTCTATGCTGATGACTCGAGGAAAACACGCTCCTCTGGTTGCAAAGAAGGCATTGTTTCTAAAGGCACCTGTCTCATAGCTCTAGATGGATTATGACCCATGGCAGTCATTGGACTGTAAACCTGACACAGGTTTAACCTTCTGATGGAGCTTGGTTTTTGTCCCAGAAAAACAATAAAGGAGAAAAACAGTGGCACATAAAGAACAGCTTATGGTGTAAAGAGAAGCGGGAGTCCTTGGTCGATGTTAGAAGACATGAATGCAAATCCCTGGCTGGCTATTAACTAACTTAGTTTGATTTGGACAAATCACTGTATTTGAGCCTCAGTTTCTCTATCAGATGCCTATAAAATGAACTCAAAAATGCTTTCTTCAGAAAATTGCCCAAGTATTAAATGACCAGCCTGGCCAACATGGTGAAACCCTGTCTCTACTACAAAAAAAAAAAAAAAAAAAAAAAAAAAA
>NW_012104554.1:1417737-1419925 GCF_000951045.1 Mandrillus leucophaeus
GGACAGGAGAATCGCTTGAACCCGGGAGGCGGAAGTTGCAGTGAGCCGAGATTGCACCATTGCACTCCAGCCTGGGCAACAAGAGTGAAACTCCATCTCAAAAAAAAAAAAAAAAAAAAAAGAAGAAGAAATATGGTGACTTATACCAAAGAAGGGTAATTAGAATTTAGTCTATGGGTTCCAGGGAGGGTCTCTTTCAACCTAGCAAAGTTTAAGTGGAGTCCTGAAGGATTTCACAACTCCTTTACCCACTGCTAAATAGGAACCAGTTTTCTTGTGCTTTATGCTACCTGGAATCTCCTTCAGTTTTGACTCCTAGGACAAGATCTTTGGTTATTGATGGGATACAGAGGTAATGAACCCTTCTAGTGATTTTAAGGCACTCAGTACTTTTAAGGTATATCACAGATAAATAGTCCATTTTAGTTCATAATAAACAATAATGCTTCACTCCAGCCATTTCACCATCATATTTATTAATGGAACTCAGCATTACAACTGTTCACGCAATCATTTAACTCCCACAAATGTTAAGCTGATGCCACGATCTACTGACAAATCCCGTTACTTGGTCTCCTCTTTTATGCTGAGGCAGTTAACCTTCATGCTGTTGTGGTTGTTTGTTCCACTGCCAAAGCACCGGTGAGTTAGAATTTAATTGGAGAGAGTTTTTTTCCTTCTCATGTTTTGTGATACTGCTAGTGAAGCACTTTCTCAGAAGCATTTTTGGGTTGCTATGCTGATGATCTACTTTTAAAAATGGTCTCTTTAGTTATTAATTCAACTCAAACTTGCACTTCATATCAAAAATGTCACTGCCACATGGCTGATGGATAAATACTTCATTGCTAGGAGCAGAGCCAAATAAACAATCACAGCTTTCCCTTGCCCTGTTTTATAACCCACTGTAACTATCTCTCCATATATTTATTTCATTGCTGTGAAAATTGATGTTTGCTGATTCAAAGTCTAGTAAGGGCTCATCTCTAGGGTCAACTGAAAAGGTCTTTGTGTTTGGAGAATCAAGTTATAATTTCAGCCAGTTTCATCATCTCTTCAGCAGAAAAATGGGTGTGTGACCAGAATGCACACTATGTATGTAGGCTGGAAGGTGGGACTTCATTATTCCAAAGCTGCAGCCAGGCACCAAAGGGTACAAATCAGAGAAGGAATGGGTATTGCTGGAGTCCTCTGTTTTCCAGCCCTCTTTCTTTCTGTGTGACCTTGGACAAATCTCACCTCTCTACACTGCAGCTTCTTCCCTGTGAAATCAAGAGGGTGGATTGGATTATCTGTGGGCTCCGGAAGGCAGCCAGAAAATTTATTGAGGGGGTTGTGGAAATCTCTTATTATGGAAAACTTACTTGGGAGGGTTGCTAGGGGGCTCAGTGGGGTAGCTTTTGGCTGCTTTGAAACCAGTGAGAGAGAAGAGAGAGAATAGAAAATTGTGCTTACTGTGTAAACAGTTAATAGCGCTATCAATTTCGACCTCATTGCCATATAATGGAGATAAGAATCTCATTATTCAGAGACATGCAAATGTAGCGATTTTAGTCTTTACACACAGCCACTTAATCACCATGCCACTCACACTATGTAATTTGCTCTGTGAACTCAGGCACATAAAAAATGTCACCCTAATCACTGCCAGTCATGGCATCACTGAAGGCAGCACCAGAATAATAGGTGTTTGAAAGGGGACATGCTGAGGACTGCACTCTTGCAAGGCAAAAACAGAGAGCCTAACATAATGGGCTCTGATTGGCTTTGCAGAGCAACTGGCTGGAAATTGACACGGCTGCCCCCAAAATGGCGGCAAAGTTTGAAGTTGGCCCTAAAAGATCAGTCTTCAAACTGGACTAGTAGGATTGGAAATGAGAGCTCTCAGTGGCCTTGAAGAGAGCCATGTCACTCATTTCCACTATGCCAGAAATATAGACCTTTAGGAATTTCTTTGGCCTAGATCTGTGCTGTCCAAGATGGCAGCCACTAGCCACATGTGGCTACTGAGTACTTCTTTTTTTTTTTTTGACAGAGTCTGGCTCTGTTGCCCAGCCTGGAGTGCAGTGGCACGATCTTGGCTCAATGCAACCTCTGTTCCAGGTTCAAGTGATTCTCCTGCCTCAGCCTCCCGAGTAGCTGGGATTATAGGCATCCGCCACCATGCCCGACTAATTTTTTTTTTTTT
>NW_012104554.1:1421315-1465102 GCF_000951045.1 Mandrillus leucophaeus
GGGCACCTGTAATCCCAGCTACTCAGGAGGCTGAGGCAGGAGAATCGCTTGAACTTGGGGCAGAGGTTGCATTGAGCCAAGATCGTATAAGAAAGTAATTGTGGGCTGGGCATGGTGGCTCACACCTATAATCCCAATACTTTGGGAGGCTGGAGTGGGAGGATCGCTTGAGGCCATGAGTTCAAGACCAGCCTGGGTAACATGGCAAGACCTCATCTCTACAAAAAATAAAAAACATAGCCTAGCATGGTGGCATATGATTGTGGTCCCAGCTACTTGGGAGGCTGAGATGAGAGGATCACTTGAGCCCAGGAGGTTGAAGCTACCGTGGACCACATGTCACTTCACTCCTGCCTTCCAGCCTGGGAGACAGTTTGACACCCTGCCAAAAAAAAAAAAAAAAAAAAAAGAGCTTGTTAATTACAAAGCTTTATTTATGGTGGCAGTTTTATCGTAGAGGGGTAAATCCTGTGGACAGATTGTTGTGTTTGGTCAGAAAAGTGTTTTTTGTTTAGTTGAATGGGAATGCCTCTAGTTTGTCATAGACTTTATCGCTTTTATCTTAATTCTCCTGCCTGGCTGCTGAAGACAGATATGTTTGTGTACCTTGCAAAAATGAGAAGTGCAGTGCGTAGTAACACAACTATGTTACTGAGCGTAGCCTGTGTAGTAGGCACTATGTACTAGGTACTATGCTAGATGCTAGCTGACGCAGTTTCTATCCCTGGGAGCTCTCAGCCAGCACATAAATTATAGCACAACCAAGGCCAGATGAACAGACACTTACCAAGTACCTGCTGTGGGCTGGCCACTGTTCTAAGCTACCGGGATAAAATTTGTTCTGCTCAGAACAAATTATATGGGGATTAGAAAGAAAGACGAGCAACTAACTGCCTTGGAGGCGGCTGTTCAAGAGGAAGTGGGGATATTCAAGAAAGAAAAGTAACATTTTTGAGCCAAGACTGGGCCATGTGTAAGATAAGGCACTTGTCATGCACTTTCATCCTCTGAAAACAGCTCTCAGAAATAGATATTATTATCTTCATTTTGCATGCGGCTTATGAGACCTGCCCAAGGCTACATACAAGGGACAAAGCTAGGATGTGAATCCAGGTCCTTCTTAGTGGGCCTCAGCCCACAGTAAGCCCACTCTGCTTCTCCCAGGGATTAATGAAAGAATGATTAATCACAATTGTTTTATTTCTGTTTGTAGGGTTTTCTCTCCTACACCCTAATAAACCCAAAATTTATTTACTATTAAAGTTACAATGAAGTACTTATGAATGCATACAAATTTGTAAAAGTGCATATTTTTTCAAGAAAATTACCTGATATAATATTAACGACAAGATGAAATAAAGATACGACTCATGACTTTTGTCCTTTCTTTTTTTTTTGAGATGGAGTCTCGCTGTGTCACCCAGGCTGGAGGGCAGTGGCGCGATCTCAGCTCACTGTAAGCTCCGCCTCCCAGGTTCATGCCATTCTCCTGCCTCAGTCTCCCGAGTAGCTGGGACTACAGGCGCCCACCACCACGTCCGGCTAATTTTTTGTATTTTTTAGTAGAGACGGGGTTTCACCGTGTTAGCCAGGATGGTCTCGATCTCCTGACCTCATGATCCACCCGCCTCGGCCTCCTAAAGTGCTGGGATTACAGGCGTGAGCCACTGCGCCTGGCCTTGTCCTGTTTTAAAGTCACCTTATGGAACAATACATCATGAAATCAATCGTTGTACCTCTAGGAAATTTACCACTGGCGCTCTCTTCCACTGGTGTGGATGTTCTAATTGGTCTCAGGTGGCTGTCTCTGCCATTTTGGTGACTGGCTAGGATCCAAGGGTATTTTTGAAGATGGCACCTGGAATTCACAAAACATGGCTAATTCTTCTGAAAAGAGATGGGACACACACGTCAAAGAGGAGTCGTAAAAACGTCAGGCATCATTCGGTGCTCCTTCATCTCCTAAGGAGCTTTTCCCAAGATAGGTCTCTGTTCCCGCATTCTTTCCTTCCGCCTGGAGGGTAAGTTCCCGGATGCCGGAGGTAGTTGGTTTGCCCGAGAGCGCTGACCAGCATTGCTTGCTGAGGCAGATGGGTCCGGTGGTGCAATTTTTTTTTTCAGACGGAGTCTTGCTCTGTCGCCAGGCTGGAGTGCAGTGGCACGATCTTGGCTCACTGTAACCTCCGACTCCCGGGTTCAAGTGATTCTCCTGCCTCAGCCTCCTGAGTAGCTGGAATTACAGGCGCCCGCCATCACGCCCAGCTAATTTTTCTATTTTTAGTAGAGACGGGGTTTCACCATTTTGGCCAGGATGGTCTCGATCTCCTGACCTCGTGATCCGCCCGCCTCAGCCTCCGAAAGTGCTGGGATTACAGGCATGAGCCACCGCGCTCGGCCCCGGCGGTACACTTTGCATCCAGCAGTGACCAGGGCTGTTTGTTTACAAAAGCCCGGGGCTCTGGTTCTCCACTGTAGTGTCATTCAGCAATGATTCCTTTGTGACAAACAACCCCGCCCTAACTCCCAGGTGAGTTTGACCCTTTTCTGTTGCTATGCCAACCACAAGGCTCCGCCCCCTTACCCCAGGCTTCCTTGGGATTGGATTTTCCAGTGGGCAAAGGTCAGGGAAGGAGGGTTGCCACGGATCATGCGCAGCGCAGTGGCTTTGGCTGTGGGCTTCCGCCTGTTTGCCTTTCTTCCGCTCTAGGGGTAAAGGTCACTAGGGGCTGGTTCAGACCGCAGGCTGTCGAATCCGCCACACCTAGGTTGGAACTTTCACCACCGTCCCCCGCTCCAGCCACATTCTAGTGAGTTACCTGAGGCAAGTTTAGGTCTAAGCCTCAAATGTTTTCTGCAGATGTAAAAATGTGTATTACCAAGGTTGTGAGATTTTGATGATAGCCGCACGCACTTCTACATTCTTACAACATGCTAGGTGTTTTACTGAGTGTTTTACATATGCCACCTCCGTTCATCCTCACAGCAACCCTACAAGATAGGTACGTTTGTCATCCCACTTACAGATGAGGAAACTGAGGCATGGGAAAGTTACAGGACTTTCTCAACATCCAGTAGTTTGTAGATGCAGACCTGAGACATCAAAGCAGTGTGAGTCCAGGAAACACCTTTGGACGGCACATGCTTGTAATCCCAGTGCATTGGGAGGCTGAGGCCGGAGGATTGCTTGAGACCAAGAGTTCCAGACCAACCTGGGCAAAGATAGTGACACCCCCATTTCTACAAAAAAAAAAAAAAAAAGAAGAAGAAAAGAAACACATGCCATTTTGGGACACAGTAGGTATTTAATAAATTCTGTTTGTTTTTAATCCCATTACTATTATTGGTTCTGGTTTTCATGGCTTCCATGAGTCACTTTGGAAGTGGAGTGAGACAAAACATTTTGGTGAGAGTATGATTTAAGAAAAATGTTTTTGGACTGGCTGAGGTGGCTTGTGCCTGTAATCCCAGCACTTTGGGAGGCTGGGATGGGAAAATTGTGTGAGCCCAGGAGTTCCAAACTAGCCTGGGTAACAGTGAGGCCACATTTCTACACAAAATAATTTTTGAAAATATATATGGTTTCGAACTTGAGTAAGGATAGTGTGATTGAATTTAATTTCTCTTTTAACTCCAGCTTATTAAAGCTTAAGATTTTTAACACATTTTGCAGTTTACATTTTTATATACATTGTTCTTAATGATGAACATTAGTATCTTCTTGTAGGCTTCTTCTAGGCTAAAGTGAGCTAATATGTGTAAATAACTTAAACAAGTTCTTAGTACTGAGTTTGTGCTAAATAAGGAAAGTATACATGGAGGGTCCTGAAGGTATGACTGATTTCACCTGGTCCCCAACTCTAATATTTCCTTGTGGGGATGCATTTGTTCCCAGGTTGTCTAGGACCAGTTGAAGCAGTGTACATTTGTACACTGTATTGCCAGTTGCCAGTACAAGAGTGGGGAGCTTCTTGAGGCTAGAGGTCTTCTTGAGGCCACTTTGCTATTTAGGAAAAAGTTCACAGAGGAGCAAAGCAGCTGCTGACCACCCAGGAGAGGTAGCCTGATGGGAGCCTGCTCAAAGGGGTTTGCAGCCCCTTCTGAAATGCCTGCAGTGGGTTTTTCAATGGAACTAACAGTGTTTTATATGTTAATTGCATATTAGAAATAGAAAATACTTGATCAAAATAAGCAGTAGACTGCTAACTGCGATGCATAAGATGCCAAAGCCAGACTTCCAGGGTCAAATCTCACCTCCAACACTTACCAGCTGCGAGTCCTTGGGCAGTGGCTTAACTTCTGTGCTGCAGCACCTTGTCCGTAAAATGGGGATCATAAAAGTAGCAAGCTACCTCATGGGGCTATCATGAGGATTAAGTGAGCTAGTACACATAATGCTTTTAAAGCAGTGCCTGGCACATGGCTGGATCTCAATAAATGTTATATATAATATATGGGTATATATACATACAAAGAAATTATGTACAGGAATCCTAGTTACACAAACAATGTAAGAGAAAAAAAAAATACACACAGTCTTCTTATTGTAGCTGTGATCTCTTAACCCTGTTTTCTATGTAATGTGACATTTTCATGTCTAACATTTTGCTTAAGGTGATGTTGGCTCAGCTGCTGATTTGCCCAAAGGATCTGTTCCTACTTGTGTCATGAAATCATTTAAATCAAGGACGTAGACGGTGGAGTAGAGAGTTGAGAAAATGAAGACATGCTTCTCTTGGTCTTTCTGCCTTGCTTCTTATGGCAATTGGCACAAAGAAGTGTAATTCCATTTCTTTCGAAGTTAATGCTTCCTTTTAGCATATGTGGTGGATGTTGTCCCTTAAGGCAGGGGGCCCCAGAATGTGACTGTATTTGGAAATAGGGTCTTTAAAGAAGTGGTTAAAATTAAATTATGGGTGGGCCCTAATCCAATATGACCTTACAAGAAGAAATGTGGGTATAGACAGGTACAGAGAGAAAACCATCTACAAGCTGAGGAGAGAGGCCCTAGAAGACACCAACCCTGCTGACACCTTGATCTTGGACTTCTAGCTTCCAGACCTGCGGAAGAATAAATTCCTGTTCTTTCGCAACTCTGTGATACTTGGTTGGGCATCTCTAGAAAACTATCACAGCCAGGGTGGGGCTCTAAGCCAGGCAGAGAGAGACCTTAGCATAGTTGAGGCTGGAAGCTTTGGGCAAAGAGGTGAGTGTGGGTTTCAGAACTTTGAGACTGCAAGGGGAAAGTCATTTTTAGATGCCTCTCTGGATGAAAACAGAAAATGGGTGGTATGATTGCTCACTTTAAAATAAATTCTTCACTTTACAAATGACTCACTTGTTGTAGCCAAGAGATAGATTAGAAACCATGATAAAAATACTAGGGAATCGGAATTAAAGTCAGTGGAAAAGTATTATTTGTACTGTGAACATCTTCACACAGAATGTTTTAGGGATGTGTTTACCTCAGGAAGGCAGACAACTGGGACCATGTACAAAGGATTAGGCGGGGTCCCTGGAAGGAATTGATTGGAAATACAAGAAGAGCCCTAGACTGAGGACAAGATTATTGCACTCATACCAAAGGGAAAAGGAAATGCTTAACCTTGATTATTTGCTAAGTAGGTTTACTGCCCCTACCTTTGTGTTTCATCTGTATTTAAGTCTTTTATTTATTTTTGAGACGGAGTTTCACTCTTTTTGCCCAGGCTGGAGTGCAATGGCGCGATCTCAGCTCACTGCAACCTCCGCCTCCTGGGTTCAAGCGATTCTTCTGCTTCAGCCTCCTGAGTAGCTGGGATTACAGGTACCTACCACCACGCCCGGCTAATTTTGTATTTTTAGTAGAGACGGTTTCACCATGTTGGCCAGGCTGGTCTCGAACTCCTGACTTTAGGTGATCTGTCTGCCTCGGCCTCCCAAAGTGTTGGGATTACAGGCGTGAGCCACTGGGCCTGGCCCGGTCTTTTCTTTTTCAAATGTTATATTTCCTGGAGATTTAGACTTAGCAGTATGGCTAGGTTCTAGCATGGATTTGATAAACCTGGGACAAGTGGATTGGCAAGGCTAAGGGGATTGAGAGAACACCTAAAATAGATTTTGCCCTCTAGCCATTATTTCCAGGATTTGACCACTGATGTCACATCAGACAGGCAGAGAGACAGACACAACTTGCTTTCACAGGACTTCATCTGAAGTCATTATCCTAGTGCTAGGTCTATATTTCATCTGTCTGCTTTTGGAAAGTGCCGAGAAGAAAGGCTTCCTTCTTTCTCCCCACACCCTCCCCCAAGTTTATACTACACATTTTAAAAAATGTTATTTTAAATGATCATACCATAAGTGGGCAAAAGGATGAGTTTCCTTGTTTTAAAGAGTCACTTTTTTTTTTTTTTTTTTTTTGAGACTATGTTTTGGTCTTGCCACCCAGGCTGGAGTGAGTGCAATGGCACAATCTCAACTCTCTGCCACCTCTGTCTCCCAGGTTCAAGCAATTCTCCTGCCTCAGCTTCCCGAGTAGCTGGGATTACAGACACCTGCAACCACATCTGGCTAATATTTGTATTTTTAGTAGAGGCAGGGTTTTACTGTGTTGGCCAGGCTGGTCTCGAACTCCTGACCTCAGGCGATCCACCCACCTCAGCCTCCCAAAGTGCTGGGATTACAGGCATGAGCCACCGTGCCCAGCTGAGTCACATGATTTTTTAACATTGAGTATGACAGGCGGACATTCTTTCTGGTTCTAATGATTTTTCTTTCTTTCTTCTATTGGAAAATTCTTCTGGGGAATCTCCAGCAGGCAGAAAGCATGAAAACTGTATGATCAGACTGAAGGTTTGACCTTTGAGCTCTGCTGAAAGTATTCACTCAGCCATAGACCATTTTTCTGTCATAACGATTTCCACATAAAAGTTTTCTCCCTGTCCATTCATGAAAAAAGTAACATGCAGGAGGCTCTCTGGGATGGAATGCATTTCATGTGTCAGTCACTGGCGTTTGGTAAGATACTGTCAGTGCTGGCAAGGGGCAGAGAGAAGAGTGGGTCACTGGCATGAGGTTCACTGCTAGGCGGCCTTTACATGGGACAAGGAAGCTGGGATCAGTCTTGTGCTGAGCATAAGATGCTGCATTACCTTGGTGGTGACAAGCTATCTTACCTCTGGTAAGAAAAAGTTCTGTAGCTATGATTATCTTTTTCTAACAGCCTGCTCTTTCTTTAGAAGGTAGCCTTACTGTCTATTGTGTCTACATAAAGGTTTCCCTAGTAAGAGTGAATGAGTAGGTGATTCACACTTAGAATAAGCACTGGGTGTGCTGCCCAGATCTCCCACTTCAGGGCTGAAACTGGCAGTCTGATTGGCTGACAGCTCACACCTGTCTCCTCCTGCTCTCCTACAACCCTAGTGATGAGAAGCCACCTGTCCAAAGTCATTTCCCTTCACATCATGATGTGAGGTCTAAAGGTCCAGCCCCCTTGCTTTATTTTGGGATATTTCTGTAAGGCCATCCTAGCTCGAGGGCTCCCCAGGAGATGGGCAGAGGACCTTGCTGTGACTGTGTTGCCGCCCAACTTCTCCCTCTGCCTTAATCAACAACTTTGGTATCCCCACAGGTGTTGATCCCAAGATCACTTCCCAATAAACCTCCTGGGTGTAAGCCTCCATCTCTGAGTCTGTTTCCCTGGAAACCCAACTTGCAACAATATTTTTCTTAAATATGGCAGTTTTATTTATACTTTTTTTTTTTTTTTTTTTGAGACAGAGTCTCTCTTTGTCGCCCAGGCTGGAGTGCAGTGGCTCGATCTTGGTTCACTACAACTTCTGCCTCCCAGGTTCAAGTGATTCTTCTGTCTTAGCCTCCTGAGTAGCTGGGATTACAGGGACCCGCCACCATGCCTGGTTAATTTTTATATTTTAGTGGAGACAGGGTTTCACCGTGTTGGCCAGGCTGGTCTCAAACTCCTGAGTTTAAGTGATCTGCACTCCCCTTGGCCTCCCAAAGTGCTGGGATTACAGGCGTGAGCAACCGTGCACAACCTTAAGTCTTCTAAATTTGTTGAAGTTGGTTTTATGGCCCCAGATATAGTCTATTTTGGGATGTGTTCCATGGGCACTTGAAAATAATGTGTTTTCTGCTATTGTTGGGTGGAATAGTCTATAAATGTAGATTAGGTCCTATTGGTTAATAGTATTATTAGGCTGGAAGCAGTGGCTCACACCTTTAATCCCAGCACTGGGGGAGGCCAAGGCAGGAGGATTGCTTGAGCCCAGCAGTTTGAGGCCAGCCTGGACAACATAGTGAGGCCCCTATCTCTACAAAAAATAAGATAACATAAATTAGCCAGGTGTGGTGGCAGGTGCCTGTAGTTCCAGCTACAAGGGAGGCTGAGGTGGGAGGAGCACTTGCATCTGAGAGGTCGAGGCTGCAGAGAGCTGTGATCATGCCACTGCACTCCAGCCTGGGTGACAGAGTGAGACCCTGTCTCAAGGAAACAAACAAAAAAAGTATTCCCGAGTTCTTCTACATCCCTGCCAATTTTCTGTCTACTTGTTCTATCAGTTGTTGAGAGAAGGCATTGAAGTTTATGAGTATTAGTGTGGATTTGTCTATTTATTCTTTCAGTTCTATCAGTTTGTGTTTCACATTTTGCAGCTCTGTTGTTTGTTGCACACACATTTAGGAAGCTACGTCTTCTGGATGGACTAACCCTTTTATCATTATGGAATGTTTTGCCCCATCTCTGGTAATTTTCTTTACTCAGTGGTCTACTTTGTTTAATATTAATATGGCAACTCCTGCTTTCTATTGATTAATGTTTAGATGAGATATATTTTTTTTATTTGTTTACTTTGAATCTACCTATCTAATTATGATTGGAATTTCTTGTAGACACATGTATAGTTGGGTCATGTTTTTTCATCTACTTTGCGAATCTCTGTCTTTTAATTGGTGTGTTAGGTCGTTTACATTTGATATAATTATTGATGTGGTAGGACTTGTGCCTGACATTTTATTTTTTGTTTTCTATATCTTTTGTTTTCTCTCAGTTTTATGTTTCTGTTTTCTTTTCTAACTTCCTATGGGTGATTAAAACTTAGTGCATTTAGGCTGGGCACGGTGGCTCACACCTGTAATCCCAGCATTTTGGGAGGCCAAGGTGGGTGGATCACAAAGTCAGGAGATCGAGACCATCCTGGCTAACACGGTGAAACCCTGTCTCTACTAAAAATACAAAAAAAAAAAAAATTAGCCAGGTGTGGTGGCGGGTGCCTGCAGTCCCAGTTACTCGGGAGGCTGAGGCAGGAGAATGGCATGAACCTGGGAGGTGGAGCTTGCAGTGAGCCGAGATTGCGCCACTGGACTCCAGCCTGGGTGACAGTGCGAGACTCTGTCTCAAAAAAACAAAAACAAAACCAAAAAACAAACAAAAAAAACTTAGTGCATTTAAGTATATCTTTGCATAGTATTTTTAGTGGTTATACATAGTTATACATGTATAACTTATCACAGTCTACTGGTATTGAGATTTTGGCAGTTTCAATGAAGCATAGAAACCTTACTTCTCCTTATGTCTTTTTACTCTCTATATTTATAGGTTTTTTTTTTTTTTTGTGAGACAGGGTATCACTCTGTCACCTAGGCTGAAGTGCAGTGGTGCAATCATGGCTTACTGCAGCCTCTACCTCCCAAGGCTCAGGTGATCCTCCTGCCTTAGCCTCTCAGTAGCTGGGATTACAGATGTGACTCACGGTGTCTGGCTAATTTTTTTGTTTTTAATAAAGATGGGGTTTTGCCATGTTGCCTAGGCTGGTCTTGAATTCTTGGGCTCAAGCGATCCATCTGCCCCGGTATCACAAAGTGCTGGTATTACAGGCGTGAGCCACCGCACCCAGCCCATAACTTTTAAATAGTCCATCTATATGCATTTATAACCACATCACTGTTATGTTTGCTTTAGCTATTTAAAAAAAATCTGGAGAACTTAAGTGGAGAAGAAAAATACATTCTTTTTCTCATAATTTTACTGTTTCTTCCTGATGTTCCAAGATTACTGCTTTTATCTTTTTTTTTTTTTTTGTGACGGAGTCTCACTCCGTCACCTAGGCTGGAGTACAATGGCATGGTCTCAGCTCACTGCAACCTCTGCCTCCTGGGTTCAAGCGGTTCTCTCACCTCAGCCTCCTGAGTAGCTGGGACTACAGACGTGTGCCACCACACCTGGCCATTTTTTTTGTATTTTTAGTAGAGACGGGGTTTCACTATGTTCCAGGCTGGTCTCAAACTCCTGACCTCGTGATCTGCCCACCTCGGCCTCCCAAAGTGCTGGGATTACAAGCATGAACCACTGCGCCTGGCCTAGCCCTTCTTTTAGCTTATGTCTGATGGTGACAAATTCTCTTAGTTTTCTTACATCTGAGAATGTCTAAATTTTCCCTTTATTCCTGAAGATATTTTCTCTGGATATAGAATTCTGGATTGATAGTTCTTTCCTTCCAGCACTTGACAAACACTGTGCCACTTCCTTCGGGCTTCCATGATTTCTGATGAGAAACCTGTTGTCATTAGAATTGTTTTCTCCTATGTGTAAGGTGTTATTTCTGTTTTACTGCTTTCAATACTTTTTTTTGTGTGTGTGTGTCACAAACCGTGGATGAGACTTAATTTAATAATTTTTTCTTTGTCTTTAGTTTTCTCAAGTTTGACTATGATGTGTCTTGGCATGGATTTCATTTGGTTTTTCCTGTTGAGGTGCATTGAGCTTCTTAAATCTCTAGATTTACATCTTTTGCCAGACTTGAGATATTTAGCCATTATTTCTTCAAATACTTTTTCAGCTCCATCCTCTTTCTTTTCTTCTGGGACTCCAATGATATTAATGTTAGATTTTAAAATAATCTATAGATCCCTATTGCTTTATTAATATTTGGGAGGTGGGGTATCTATTTTCTTTCTGTTGTTCAGACTGGATAATTTCTGGTTATCTATCTTCAAGTTCACTGTTTATTTCTATTGTCTCTTCCATTCTGCTGTTGAGCTCGTCCACTGAGTTTTTAACTTTTATTGTTGTACTTTTCAGTTCCAAATTTCCATTTGATTCTTTAAATCTTCTATTTCTTTGCTGAGATTTTCTATTTTTTTCATTTGTTTAAATATGGTTATTATAGCTAATTGAAACATATTTATAATAGCTGTTTACAAATATTTGTTAGATAATTCTAATGTCTCTGTGATGTCACTGTTGGTACCTATCGGTTATATTTTTAAATAAGTTAAGAATTTTCTTGTTCTTACTACGATGAATGATTTTTTTTAATCAAACCTGGACATTTGGGTATTGTGTTATGGGACTCTGGATCTTATTTAAGCCTTCTGTTTTAGCTGGCTTCCTCTAATACTACTCTGGCTGGGGATGAGGGAATCACCTCTTTATTAATGCCAGGTGGGGTAGAAATCCAGGTTCCCCGCTCAGCATCCTCAGGACAGAAAGGGCTCCTCATTAGTGCCGGATGTGGGTGAGAATTCTGGCTCCCCATGTTGCCTCCACTGATACCACAAGCACTGGAGTGGCCTTGTTACTTTTGAGCACTGGAAAAAGTCTTCTTATCTCCACTAGAGCTCCTGTGACACCATCCCAGTGGAGAAGGGGAAGGGTGCCCCATTAACAGAAGTGGCAGTCCAGACTCCCTCCTTCACCTTTGCTGGCATGGATGGAGGTGGAGTCAAAGTTTTTTCTATGATGTTTGGCTGCAGTAGAGTGGTTATTATTGAAAAGTTTTCTGCCTTGCTGTTTGGCTAGACTTCTCTTTTCCTGGTCCTTTGGCTAGAGACTTCAGGATTTTTTTGGACTTTCTTTGTCTATATCCATTGGCATTCTGTGCATCTACCTTCTCCAACTCCAGCACAGTTTGGGATATAGGAGGCAATAAAGAAGCCCAGAGAATTCACTGCCATGTCATTCTTTGGGTCCTGAGATACCTAGTAGTCTGCATTCTTCTTTCCACCTTTATATATAAGGTCTAGGATTTTTAGTTGTACTTTGCAGAAGGAATAGGGAAATGTACTTCTCCATTTTTCTCAAAGCAAAAGCCCCTAATGTATATCCAGCCCATTTATTTAGAAGTCTCTTTAATTCGGCCCCCCCCCAAAAAATGTGGATATTAATGAAACTTTTGTCTTTCAAATTGAATTTAATTATTATTATTGAGACAGGGTCTCCCTCTGTCACTCAGGCTGGAGTGCAGTGGCATGACCCCCAGGCTGAAGCCATTTTCCCACCTCAGCCCCCTGAATAGCTGGGACCACAGGCATACATCACCATGCCCAACTAATGTTTTATTTTTAGTAGAGATGGGGTCTTACTATGTTGCCCAGGCTGGTCTTGAACTCCTGGGTTCAAATAATCCTTCCGTCTCAGCCTCCCCAAATGCTGGAATCACAGGTGTGAACCTCCGCACCTGGCCAAAATTGAACCTAAATAGAAGAATTGTTGAGTTTGGATTATTTGAGACATTGAGACTCACTCTTTCTTAGGAGTAAACCTCATGCCCTAGATTTTTCAGGGAAGTTTGGGTTTTAAATAATTTCATTATTTTAACCTCCCCAAAAAGACATTTCATCAACTAAAAAAATGTGGTATTTTAAATATTAAAAAACTGACAAATATGAGAAAAACCTGTATCTGACCTCAAGTCCCCTTTTTTTTTTTCATTTTGGAAAATGAGGTTACTTTATCTAGTCCTGAGATACAAGAGGCAACCCATAATAATTATTTTGAGGCATTCTTTTGCTAAACATCTGGATGATTGTTAGAGAATAATAATGATAATAAAAGTGAATATTTGAAGAATATTTTACTATAAATCAGGTACAATGGTGAGTTTATGTTCACTGTCTCATGTAAAATTCACTGTATGCCTATTGAGAATATTGTAATATTTTCTTTTCTTTTTTTTTTTTTGAGATGGAGTCTCGCTCTTGTTACCCAGGCTGGAGTGCAATGGTGAGATCTCGGCTCACCACAACCTCCACCTCCCAGGTTCAAGTGATTCTCCTGCCTCATCCTCCCAAGTAGCTAGGATTACAGGCATGCGCCACCTGGCCCAGCTAATTTTGTGTTTTTAGTATAGATGGGGTTTCTCCATGTTGGTCAGGCTGGTCTTAGACCCCCAACCTCAGATGATCCGCCTGCCTTGGCCTCCCAAAGTGTTGGGATTACAGGCATGAGCCACTGCACCCGGCCAATATTTTCTTCAGTTTACACATGAGTAAGCAGTAGTTTAAAGAGGTTAAGTAGACCAGGCACGGTGGCTGACACCTGTAATCCCAGCGCTTTGGGAGGCCTAGGCGTGTGGATCACCTGAGGCTAGGAGTTCGAGACCAGTCTGGGCAACATGGCAAAACCCCCTCTCTACTAAAAATAGAAAAATTAGCCAGGCGTAGAGGCAGATACTTGTAATCCCAGCTACTCGAGTGGCTGAGGCACGAGAATCGCTTGAACTCGGGAGGCAGAGGTTGCAGTGAGCCAAGATTGTGCCACTGCACTCTAACCAGGGCAACAGAGTGAGACTCTGTCTCAAAAATAAAATAAAATAAAATAAAATAAAATAATAAAATAAATAAAATAAAATAAAAAAAGAGGTTAAGTAGATGACTTAAAGTCACACAGCCAGCAAGTCGGGGGAGCTTAGTCTCTGTGACACTATCACCCATGCTGTAGACCATCACCATCTGATAGAAATAATGTGAGCCACATATATTATTTAAAATGTTCTAATAGCCACATTAAAAAGTAAAAAGGACCATGTGAGATTAATTTTAATAATGTATTTCCTTTAACCCAATATAGCCAAAATATTATCATTTCAACATGCAATCAATATAAAAATTATTAATGAGACAGTTACTTTTTTTGTGCTAAGTCTTTGAAATCTGGTGTGGATGTAACACATAGCACATATTGGTTTGGAGACTAAATTTTCATTGGAAATATTTGGTCTGTATTTAGATTTCATAAAATTTCATAAAATTAGATTTTATAAAATTTAGATTTCACAAAATTTACAGTTGAAAAAGTAGATTTACATATCAAAGTTATTCCAAACATATGCAGAAGTTCTCCGATAACTAAATTATGTAGAAGTTCTTCAATAACTAAATCTGGTCTAAGTTTTCAAATTAAAGTTTAAATTAATTACAATCTCCTTTCTCTGTCACTGTAGCTATATTTTGAGTGCTCAGTAGTCATGGCTGAGTGCTCTAGAACATTCTGTTACCCTGCCTGAATTATTTCTGTTAAGGGCTGAATCTCAAGGGGAACAAAACTTATGCCATAGCCAGAAAGAGGGAGAAAATTCGTGGAAGTGGAAGAAGGGTCAGCCAAGGGTCAAGAGAAAAGACCTTCTTTTTTGGCTGCTATTAAGGTTACAGTAAGTTCTAGAGTTTTGGTAACCAGGGAAGGAAGCTAAAAGTGTTTTCTTTCATTTCTGAGAATACGTCATGTGTGTATCTTACTAAACCTGGCTTTTCAAAGAAGGCTATGTCTTGATCTAGGAAAGATTAAAGCCCAATGAAAATAGCACTGAGCTCCTGGCAGAATAGCTCACCAGCTGAGCATGTCCATGAGGTCACAAGCTCTGTGTATGTAATGGTTAGTCACTCAGTAAGGGGTCCAAGTCAAAGCTAAACCCTCTACCACAAACCCTGGAATGGAAAGGCCCTCACATTTATTCTTGTCGTAGTTGTTCATGGGGATCACTGGGTTATGGAATATGTCTCAAAATGGCAGAAATTATACCTCGGTGCCAAGCAGTAGTTCCTGATCTTTTAAAACTCAAATCTAGGCCGGGCGTGGTGGCTCACGCCTGTAATCCCAGCACTTTGGGAGACCAAGGCGGGTGGATCACGAGGTCAGGAGTTCGAGACCATCCTGGATTACACGGTGAAACCCTGTCTCTACTAAAAATACAAAAAATTAGCCGAGCGTGGTGGCGGGTGCCTATAGTCCCAGCTACTTGGGAGGCTGAGGCATGAGAATGGCATGAACTTGGGAGGCGGAGCTTGCAGTGAGACGAGATCACGCCACTGCACTCCAGCCTGGGCAACAGAGTGAGACTCTGTCTCAAAAAAAAAAACAAACAAAACAAAACTCAGATCTATTTTACAGTAATAAATAAATGTTATGACCCCCTCTAAGGAACTAAAGTCATTATGTTATTTCTGCAAAGAAGTTAGAAAATAAAGAAATGATTTTAGGTTTTAAAAAATCAACTTAATGCTGGGTGCAGAGGCTCATTTCTATAACCCTAGCACTTTGGGAGGCCGAGGTGGGAAATTAGTTGAGGTCAGGAGTTCAAGACCAGCCAGCCTGGGCAACATAGGGAGACCTCATCTCTACAAAAAAAGAAAAAAAAAAAAAAAAATTAAGGCCTGGCGCAGTGGCTCATGCCTGTAATCCCAACACTTTGGGAGGCCGAGATGGGCAGATCACCTGGGGTCAGGAGTTTGAGACTAACCTGGCCAACATAGTGAAACCCCATCTCTACTAAAAATACAAAAAAAAAAATAGCCAAATATGGTGGCAGGCGCCTGTAGTCCCAGCTACTCAAGAGGCTGAGGTAGGAGAATCACTTGAACCTGGGAGGCAGAGGTTGTAGTGAGCTGAGATCTCACCACTGTACTCCAGCCTGGGCAACAGAGCAAGACTCCATCTCAGAAAAAAAAAAATTTTTTAAATTAGCCTGACGTGATGGTGGACACCTATAGTCCCAGCTACTCAGGTGCCTGAGGCAGGAGGATTGCTTAGGCCCAGGAGGTTGAGGCTGTAGTGAGCTATGATCATGCCGCTTCACTGGGCGAGAGAGTGAAATTTTGTCTCAAAAAAAAAAAAAAAAAATCAACTTATGAGAATTATGTTTTTAAAGATTATATTGAAGTATGCCTTAATATGTTCTGTAATAATACTTATAATGCATATAAACACCAGCTTTAACTTTTCCTTAAACGAATGACATATGCTACTTAATTTACTCTAAATAGATTATATAAAGAAGCATCATTTAGGGCCGGGCGCAGTGGCTCATACCTGTAATCCCAGCACTTTGGGAGGCCAAGGCTGGCGGATTACTTGAGCTCAGGAATTTGAGATCAGCCTGGGCAACATGGTGAGACCCCGTCTCCACTAAAAATACAAAAAAAATAGCTGATGTGGTGGCATGCATCTGTGGTCCCAGCTATTTGGGAGACTGAGGTTTGAGCCCAGGAGGCAGAGGTTGCAGTGAGCCAAGATTTCACCACTGCACTCCAGCCTGGGTGACAGAGCAAGACTGTGTCTCAAAAAATAAATAAATAAATAAATAAATAAATAAATAAAGCAGGACTTGACAAGTGCATATAAAAAATCACATTATATCTTGTTTGCTTTGGAGACCATATGTATATTAAAATGTAGATTTAGATGTAACTATTAATATATTTTACAGCACCAAAAATAATGGCATTCACAATCTGATGGTTGGAATTCTTGCATTTCGTGTGCTTAAAAAATGTAAATCTCTGGTTTGATTATTTTTTGTTTTTTACTTCTCCAAGAAGAGAGAGAGTGATGGCTTTGTGCCCTCACTATATGGCAAATATCCATTTACACGGAGGTTCAGAAAGTGGGATTTGGAGTCCATTGTCTGAGTTTGAATCTGACTCTGCCACTTACCAGCTGTGTGACCTTGAGAAGTTACTTAAACTCCCTGTACCTTGTTTTCCTTGTCTAAAAAAGGGACACTAATAATGGTATCTATCTCATTGGGCTATTGCAGGATTACACAAGATCACATTTGTGGGGGACTTGAAACAGGTTTTGGCATATAGGAAAGGCTCAGTAAATGTTAGCTGTGGTTTATTTCCACCTGGATATTCCACTCAACATTCCAAACTGAAGTTATCAGTTACTTGCACTTTATGCACTTTCTATATAAACTAGTGTTACTATCAAGAACTTTATTACCCTAAAAGCCCATGATTCAATTTTTCTTCCACTTACCTCCCTCATCTAATCACCCAGCAAGTGCTGTCTGTTTCAGGTCTGGTTTCTCCAAGCCATTTGCTCTTCTCCCTCTCTTTGATCATTGGTTCTTCACTGGTCTTTCTTCTCTTTTCTTTTTGATGGAGTCTCACTCTGTCGCTCAGGCTGGAGTGCAGTGGCGCCATCTCAGCTCACTACAACCTCTGCCTCCATCTCCACCTCCCGCATTCAAGTGATCCTCCTGCCTCAGCCTCCCGAGTAGCTGGGACTACAGGCATGTGCTTCTGCCCCCGGCTAATTTTTTGTTGTATTTTTAGTAGAGACGGGATTTCGCTATGTTGGTCAAGCTAGTCTTGAACTCCTGGCCTCAAGTGATCCTCCTGCCTCCACCTCCCAAAGTGCTAGGATTACAGGCACGAGCCACCATGACCGGCCTTGATGGGTCTTTCTGTGTAATTCCTTGTTCTCCTAAATTAACTCCTTATGTAGCATAGCCCCTAGCTACAACCTAAGTCTGAATGAAGTCCTCTGTCCTCAGTGGTTCTCTATTGCCTCCAAGAGACATTCATGTTTCTTTTCTTTTCTTTTCTTTTTTTTTTTTTGAGACAGAGTTCTGCTCTTGTTGCCCAGGCTGGAGTGCAATGGTGCGATCTCAGCTCACTACAACCTCTGCTTCCCGGGTTCAAGTGATTCTCCAGCCTCAGCCTCTTGCGTAGCTGGGATTACAGGCGCCCGCCACCACGCCTGGCTAATTTTTGTATTTTTAGTAGAGGTGGGGTTTCACCGTGTTGTCCAGGCTGCTCTCAAACTCCTGACCTCAGGTGATCCGCCTGCCTCGGCCTCCCAAAGTGCTGGGATTACAGGTGTGAGCCACCATGCCCGGCTGAGACATTCAGGTTTCTTAGCATAGAATGAACATAAGGTCCTCTGTGATCTGTGTCTTCCTCTCCCTCATTCATTCATTCAACAACTATTTACTGAGCACTCACTGTGTATTAGCCACTCCTGCCCAGCGATTCTACTGAACACCGTGCTGCTTATAGTTTCTTGATCTCACATGCTTTTTCTTGTCAGTCTGTGATGGCTCACAAGTTATTCTCTGCTTGGAATGCCTTTTCCTAAAGCCACTTAGTGTCTGAGCCAGGACTGGAATTCATATTTCCTGACTTCACCCAGTGCTCTCTCTCTACGTGAACTGTCACCACCATTCAGGATCAAGCACCTGTCCTGCATCGACCATGAGGTATGTAGGTACGTAGCAGCCTTTCAGTAAATGCTCCCTGAAACAATGATACTTTCTATGATAATAACTACATGTTTAAAGTTTTACCAGTTCATATGGAAGTTATCATGCAACATGTTCACAGTTCTCTTCCCCTTAGTGAGTTTCAGCTTTTTAAATCTTAGGCCTAGGAGCTTATATGAGCTTTTTAAAGAAAAAAAAATAAGACTAGTCAAGCGCAGTTGTAAGGAGGGGAGAAAGAGGAGAACAAGCAGTTCCAACTGTAACTGACTGTGAACAATTAATTGAGAAAACTCTTATGATCTTTATTGTGAAATATAGGTGGGGAGGTGCTGATTCTCCTATTGTTCCAATGCACAGGTCTGGACAAAGGGGCCCTAAGGTACCTAGATGTGTCCTCTCTTTTTTTGACCCAAATTTGACAGACTAGAGAAGCATAAGAATAAGCTTCTGGTGGTCCGCTCCCTGTCTTCTCTTTCCTGGGCTTGCCATGGGCCCACTAGCCCTCATGCTTTTATTGATTCAATCTGCAAACATTCAGTGTTCATTTTGAACCAGGCCTTCTCCCAAATGATCTCTTGTGAACCCACAATCCCCCTTTTTTTCTTTTTATTAATTTTTTTAATTTTTAATTTTTGTGGGTACATAGTAGGTGTATGTACTTATGGGTTACATGAAATATTTTGATATAAGCGTGCAATGTGTAATAAACACATCGGGGTATCCATCACCTCCAGTATTTATCCTTTGTGTTACAAACAATCCAATTATGCTCTTTTAGTTATTTTAAAATGTATAATTAAATTATATTTGACAATTAAATTAAAATGTACAATTAAATTATATTTGTCTTCCTGTTGTGCTAGCAAATGCTAGATCTTTTTCATTCTTTGTATTTTTTTGTAACCATCCTTGCTATCCCCTCACCCCCACGTACCCTTCCCAGCCTCTGGTAACTATCCTTCTACTCTCTGTCTCCACAAGTTCAATTATTTAATTTTCAGCTCCCAGAAATAAGTGAGAACATGTGAAGTTTGTCTTTCTGTGCTGGCTGTTTATTTCAAGACGAGGTCTTGCTATGTTGACCAGGCTGGTCTTGAATGCCTGGGTTCAAGTGATCCTCCTGCATTAGCCAACCTCTGGCTTATAATCCTTTTCTTCAACCCCCACAAAGTTCCACTCATAGTGTGTAGGTTTGATGTTCTTTCTCCTGGGTCTAGACTTTGTCTAACACTGAAGTCTGGCCACTCACTCCTATTTTCCTGCTCTTTTTTTGGTGCAAACTGATTTGCAGTTTTTTTTTTTTTTTTTTTTTTTTTTTTGAGACGGAGTCTTGCTCTGTCGCCCAGGCTGGAGTGCAGTGGCACAATCTCGGCTCACTGTAAGCTCTGCCTCCCGGGTTCACGCCATTCTCCTGCCTCAGCCTCCCGAGTAGCTGGGACTACAGGCGCCCGCCACTACGCCCGGCTAATTTTTTGTATTTTTAGTAGAGACGGGGTTTCACCATGGTCTCGATCTCCTGACCTTGTGATCCGCCCGCCTCGGCCTCCCAAAGTGCTGGGATTACAGGCGTGAGCCACCGCGCCTGGCTGATTTGCAGTTTTAAAGAAGTTTCTTAATTTCTGTTGCTCTTGCTCCCTTTGTAGGTGAATAAGCTTCCAGGACATCTCTTTTGAGAGCCTGGGCATAGACAGTGTGTGTTTTGGGAGATGATCCTGGTAAGGGTATCAGGAGTAGAATTTAGGGGCTTTATTTAAAAGTTAATTTGACCAAATCCAATGCTACACCCTGCTGGTAGCAGAAAAACAGGAGCGGAAACAAGGCATAGAATAAATTCTATAAGCATTTAAAAAAAATCCCCTAAAGATTAGGAAAAACTCAAGCAGTTCTGGCTTCTGAGAAGAATGTATCTTGTGTGCCATTCAGTTGCCCTGCAAAGCTCTTGCTTGGAAAACACAACACCTGGTGTAAGAAGCTCTGGATTTAAATTCGCCGACCATCACTGTCTTTTTCTAGGAATAATTACCCTTTTATCTCTTGCCTCATCTCCAAAGGCCACCTGTGACAGTGACGGAGCAAAGCTGAAACTGCAAGAGGATTCATTATTTTAATTCTTTGTTTTTGAAAATGATCAGTTTATAGCTGGGTTCTCCCTGGTTCATAAGGGTAAATAGGGCTCTTGAAAGCTTTGAGCTGTTTTGGCTTTCCCCAGACAGCTGTCCTAGCTGGGGTGGACAGATGATGGTACTGGAACCCAGCCTGGAGCTGAGAGCTACTCTATCTGGGTCACTTGCTTTAGCTTCCTTCCATCCTCCTCCTACTCTCCTCCTCCCATGTCTTCCTTCCCCATCTTTATTCCTTCTCTGGGGTCCGGGTATTGTCCCTAGATGTCTTGAAGCTACTCAAATAGGAGGCAATAGTAATGTGAGCATAAGCCCTCAGTGGGGCTTGGAAAAGAATACCCCAAAGTGAAGGTATCAGAAGCAGCCACAGAAGCAAAGTTTTTCTCTGACTTTCCCCTGCCTTCCTGTCTCTCACCCTTTATTCTCCCTTGAGGCTAGCCGTAGAAGCTAGAATCCTTCCGCAAGGGAGGTCATAGAAACCATAACTGCTCTTCCCCAAAGTCAGCCGGAAAAGTTAAAACTACTACTTTAACCTTCCCAGGCCTTTCTGTGTCAGAGGGGCCATAAAGAAATTCTCTGACCTACCTTGTTTGGTAATAGGTCATAAGACTCCCGTTGCAGAAAGGGTCCGGCCCCATACTGGGAAGAAAGAAATGCTGCAGAGAGGCCAGGAAAAATCTGAGTCCACAGGGCGTCATAGTTTTCCCCACACAGTCTATTTCCTTTCGATTATTCCTTTTCTGTCCAACCACAGTTCTACATGGCTGTCCATTCTTCACTGAACCTAAGCCATAAAAATGGACAGTTTTCCTTGTATCTCTGGGTCTTTATTCTGAAGACTCTTGTGTCACATAAAACTGTGATCAAATAAATGTGTTAGGCTTTTTTTCTCTTGTTGACCTGTCTCTTGTTATAGGTGTCAGCTGTAACCCCTATGATGGTGAGGAAAGGGATCACCCCCTTTCTGACCCTTTATCCTCTTCTCAGGTGTTCTAGAGTCATAAGCCAGCCAGAATCCTCCCCCTCTCCTTGGGCCGTCTTTCTGGCATCTCGGGGCCTTAACACGTCTCTGCCTGGGCTGGCGCATCCTGTCTCAAGCTGCAGTCATTTCCCAATCCTCTTCACAATTTTGAAAAATATACAAGTAATGCCCACACTATCAATTCTTTCATAATTTTATTTAATTTGACTCACTTAAAAAACTTAAATAAGCTTATTTTAAAAGGAGATTAAATTAATTATCATAAATGGAAGACTACTGTGAAATAGAAGTTAACTTAATACAATAAAAGCAAAATAATAAATGACCAACTGTGTGCCATTTAGAATCACCTTTCAGACCACTTGGGGTTAAACTCTTTTTTTGGAAAATCCCTGTGACGACCCTCAGGTTTCCTCCCCAGTCAAAGAGGGTGGGGCGAAGGCAGCATTCTCTCACTGTGGCAAGGACCTTTGGCTCCGTGTTCTCTCTGTGAATGACCTTAACCAACTTACTGGTTCCTGGGAAGTTTCTAAGCTATAGGAACAATGACCATCTCTTAGAGTTTCCATTAAGATCAAATGAGACAATACCTGTAAAGGGCCTACCATAGGCCTAATAATAGGAAGCCCTCAAGAAATGGGCCGGGTCTGCTGGCTCATGCCTGTTATCGCAGAACTTTGGGAGGATTACTTGAGCCCAGGAGTTTGAGACCAGCCTGGGCAACATAGTTATTTTTAATCAAAAAAACTTAAAAAAATTAGCCAGATGTGGGAGTATGCGCCTGTAGTCCTAGCTACTTGGGAGGCAAAGGTGGGAAGATTGCTTGAGCACAGGAGGTTGAGGCTGCTGTGAGCCGTGATCACGCCACTGCATTCCAGCCTGGGTGACAGAATGAGACCCTGTCTCAAAAAAAAAAAAAAAAAAAAAGAAAACAAGGAAGCACTCAAGAAACATTAATTCTTCACCTAATGCTTCCTCTGTGGCAAGGAATAAAATTTGAATGAAAAGCCCCCTTGCTCTTGCCTTTGTATTTGGCAATCTGCTAAGCTAGGCAATTTGGTCTTCAAAACAGCTATCCTCCTGCCCCATTTCACCAGTGATAAGACTTAAAGCTTACATTGGCTAATTGACTTTCTTAGAGAGTGCACAATTACTAATGGTAAAGCTAGGATTCAAAGCCATGTCTGTACACTTCCAAAATCCATGTACTTGCTGTTAATAATTAAGCTAAACTGATTTTTAAAAATATTAACCTTATTGAGGTATAGTTTACATACAATTAAACAATCATTTAAACATATATTTGGATGAATTAAAAAAATGTTTATGGCCTGGCATGGTGGCTCATGCCTGAAATCCCAGCACATTGGGAGGCTGAGGTGGGCAGATCACCTGAGATGGGGAGTTCGAGACCAGCCTGGCCGACATGGTGAAACCCCATCTCTACAAAAATACAAAAATTAGCTGGACATGATGGCAGGTATCTGTAATCCCAGCTACTCGGGAGGCTGAGGTGAGAGAATTGCTTGAGCCGAGGAGGCAGAGGTTGTAGATTGCACCACTGCATTCCAGCCTGGGTGACAGAGCAAGACTCCGTCTCAAAAAAAAAAAAGTTTATATTCATGTAACCACCAACACAAGATTTCACCTCCCAAGTTTCCATAGTGCTCTTTCCTGGCCATTCTCGTTGGCTATTCCCCTAAGTTTCTGTCCCATCATTGCATTGAGTCTATTTGGAGTGTATATTCAGTGCTACTTGAATCTATCCTTCCGGATTGCAGTCCTCAAATTTGGCCCAAATAAACTCTATACTTATACAAATTTTGCCTCAGTTTTTTCCTTTAGGTTGACACCATGGTATGGACAATTTTTCTTAACCTTTACTTATTAATAGGCATTTATTTTCCCAGTATCTCAGCCCTGTCAATTTCTCTTCATCTCCACTAAGGAAACCAGCATCCCTCACCTGGACAACTGCAGATCCTCTTAAGTTGGTCTCCCAGCCTCCTCTTTAGCCCCTTTCAACTTACTCTCCACTATGCAGGCAGAGTGATCTTTAGAAGTACACAACTGCTCAAGAATCTTCAACTTGCCCTAAAACTCTCCTTCCTGGTATAAAGATCAAAATCTATATTTTGGCCAGCCAGACCCTGCATGGGCCAGCCACTTCCTACCTATGGTACCTTCTTTTCTTCTTCAGAGTCTTTTTTTTTTTTTTTTTTTCTGAGACACAGTCTCACTGTTACCCAGGTTGGAGTGCAGTGGCATGATCTGCAACCTCCGCCTCCCAGCTAGCTTCAAGCAATTCTCCTGCCTCAGCCTCCCTAGTAGCTGGGATTACAGGCACACTCCACCACCACGCCTGGTTAATTTCTGTGGTTTTAGTAGAGATGGGGTTTCACCATATTGGCCAGGCTGGTCTTTTAACTCCTGTCCTCAAGTGATCTGCCTGCCTTGGCCTCCCAAAGGGCTGGGATTATAGGCATGAACCACCACACCTGGCCTATGCCACCTGTCTTATCACTGCTTTGCTCAATGGTTCTTTGCTCTCCTGCTTGGCTGGCCTCTCTTAGGTTCTTCTTATGCATTTGCTTCTCACTGTTGCAAGTCTTAAGATTTTTGCAAGTGCAGTTTCCTTCAGATAAAAGGCTTTCCTCTTCCTAAGCCCACTCACCCACTCTCTGCCCTGCCAGCTAACATCTACTTCTCTCCTCTTAACCTCAACAAACATCTCATTTCTTCAGGAAAGTCTTTTCAACCCCCTGGGTTGGGTCTGATCATTTGTTTTCTTTTTTTTTTTCCCCCTGAGACAGAGTCTTGCTCTGTCGCCCGGGCTGGAGTGCACTGGTGTGATCTTGGCTCACTGCAACCTCCGCCTCCCGGACTCAAGTGATTCTCCTGCCTCAGCCTCCCGAGTAGCTGGGATTACAGGTGTGCACCACCACACCTGGCTAATTTTTATATTTTTAGTAAAGACGGGGTTTCACCTTGTTGGCCAGGTTGGTCTCAAACTCCTAACCTCGTGATCTACCAGCCTCGGCCTCTCAAAGTGCTGGGATTGCAGGTGTGAGCCACTGTGCCTGGCCTGATCATTTGTTTTCTCAAAGAATTGTATTTCTTTTCTTCTTCAGAGTACTTTTCTCAGGTTATAATTTTGCCTTCTCTGGCAGGATTACAATGTAGCTTAATTTGTTGATACTTGCTTCAAAGACCTTAGGGATTCAGGCTGGCATGGTCCATGTCTTTTTCACATCCTGTTGACTCATAGCACATTTCTCAGCCCTTGGCACATAAAGCTAGAAAACAGAAGATGAATGAATGAATGAATGAATGAACTCACCCTTAGATCTACCAGTGTCCCCAGCGAGCACTTCTAAAGTTCCACCGGTAGGTAAAACTGTTGTTAACCTTTTGGAAGAAGGGCATTAAGAAAGTGGATTACATTTCTGGAGCATTTGTTTGGTGCTAGACTAGGTGATTATCTTACTGTTGGTGTATGGAAAAAACAGGGATGTACTTCCCTATGGGCTTTGAACTTCAGAAAGGAGATTGCCTTCAGAGAGAGCTAAATTGCAAAACAAACATAAAAGCAATCAGATTATATAGGCAAATTACCTTAAAGGATGGAATGGCTTCTAGGTCCCAAGACTTGACTAATAGGCTTGAAGTTATTCACAGAGACAAAGAAAGAATGTGCCCTTCAGAAAGGAAATTAATTCGCCTGAGAGGAGGGCAAACTAAACTGTGCCTAAGGGGGGTTGGCTACAGAGCAAAGGCCCCGCCTCATCAGGCCCCAGTACAAACTCTTCAATTCCAATTCCTCTGGAGGTGGCTGACTCTGCCTGCTTTCTGGCTCTGCATTCATCAAGCAACCTAATTATACTCTGGTCTCCAGGAAGCAAATATAGCCATCAACTAATCTAGTCTCAGGCCTGCTTGGTGGGCTATATCTCCTTATAAATTAATAATTCAGTGTTCTGTTTGGGAGGCCAAAGCAGGAGAACTGCTTAAAGCCAGGAGTTCGAGACCAGCTAGGGCAACAAAGTAAGATCCCATTTCTGTAAAAAATAAAAAGAAAAATAATTTGACATTTTAGTTTTATATATGGGCCTTGATGATGAGCCTGGTCAAGGGGAGTTTGTCCCGGAGAGATGGCTGTGTTCTCTACTTAAGCTTCCAAGGCTGTCCAGTGTGTGGGACACAATGTGGATAGTGGATAATTCACCCTAAAGTGCCCTGCTGTGGGGACTAGTGTTGGTTTCCCATTTTACAGATCAGTAAACTGACTGCTATTGGAAAGATGATTTAATATAATAGTTATTGCAGAATATCTCCAATCTGTGGAATTTTAATGTGCTCTGGATTTATTACCAGGAATGCAAGAAGGGGATGATAGTAATGGACTAGTATTTAAATGTTTTGTATGGCCAGGTGCAGTGGCTCATGACTGTAACCCCAGCACTTTGGGAGGCCAAGGTGGGTGGATCACCTGAGGTCAGGATTTCGAGACCAGCCTGGCCAACATGGTGAAACCCCATCTCTACTAAAAATACAAAAATTAGCTGGGTGTGGTGGCATGCACCTGTAATCCCAGCTGCTCAGGAGGCTGAGGCAGGAGAATTGCTTGAACCTGGAAGGCGGAGGTTGCAGTGAGCTGAGATTGCACCATTGCACTCCAGCCTGGGCAATAAGAGCAAAACTATATTTCAGAAAAAAAAAGAAAAAAAATTTGTATTAGAAATCTATAGTTGGAACTTTTTATGATCAGTTTAGGTGTTGACAAAAAGTGTTAAACTCTGTAAAATATGTAAAGAGGTTTTGTTTTATTCTGAGCCAAATATAAGTGACCAAGGCTGGAGACCCAGTCTCAAGAGATCCTGAGAACATGTGCTCATGGTGGCTGGGTTACAGCTTGATTTTTTACACTTTAGGGGGACAGGAGTTACAGGCAGACATCAATCAATACATGTAAAGTGTACATTGGTTTGGTCCAGAGAGGTGGGACAACTTGAAACAGAGTGGGGTGATTCCAGGTCGTAGGTGGATTCAAAGATTTTCTGACTGGCAATTGAAGGAATTAAGTCATTATCTAAAGAGCTGGAATCAATCAAAAGGAATGTCTGGGTTAAGACAAGGGGTTGTGGAGATCAAGGTTCTTATTATGTAGATGAAGTCTCCAGGTAGCAATGAGCGCCTGGGTGCAGGCAGGCTGAGGCCTAAAATGGCATCAGCACCAAATGAGGATGGTTGTCTGTTGGTGTTCTCTCGGGGTTTGAACCGATACAAGAACCTTTCAACCTCTTTGCTTATTATAGAATAAAAAATAACTATCACGTGTAAAATATTTACAAAGTACCAGATATTACAGGTTCATTAGATATTAATTACTGCATCTCTAGCAAACAGACTTTCTATGTCTCAGTTTCCTAATGTAAAATGAAAATAAGAATGGCAAACAATTAAGCACCGACATTGTGCCAAACACGATTCTAAGTGCTTATGGTTAGTATTAACTCGTTAATTCTGATAAATAACCTAGGAGGTAGATGCCATTGAAGCATCATTATACAGAAGAGGAATTTGCCCAGGATGATATAGTTAGCAAATGGGAAAGTTTTTGAACTCAAACAGTGTAGCTCCAGAACTTATCCTCCTAAACACTTCACAAACTCATAGAATTAAATGAGTTAATGTACACAAAACACTTAGGATAAGGCCGAGCACAGTGGCTCATGCCTGTAATCCCAGTACTTTGGGAGGCTGAGGCAGGTGGATCACTTGATGTCAGGATTTTGAGAACAGCCTGGCCAACATGGTGAAACCCAGGCTCTACTAAAAATACAAAAATTAGCTGGGCGTGGTGGTGCACACCTGTAATTCCAACTACTCAGGAGGCTGAGGCAGAAGAATTGCTTGAACCCGGGAGGTGGATGTTTCAGTGAGCCGAGATCGCATCACTGTACTCCAGCCTGAGTGACAGAGACTCCGTCTCAAAAACAAAAGTAAAAACAAAAACAAAACACTTAGGACAGCCTGCCACACCTTAAGTTTCAATAACTGTTGGCTGTTATTATCAATTTATTATTGTTCAAGTTTCTTGTCTTGGGAGAGTCAAAGTGGGATTGAAATCCCAGACCGTCTGTATCCAAGCTCTCCAGCCCTTTTCATTATCCTTTGCTACTGTGCGCTTTTCCCTAGGGAGAACCAAAGTCAAAAAACACCTTGGCTTGAATGACCCAATTTGAAACTGCCTGCAGAACAAAAATTACGTGTTTTAAAGGTAATGTTTTTTCCTTTATGACACTACCTCACCTCTATTATTTAGAATCTTTCCTCTTTATTCCCGGCACATTCCTGGAATTGCTTCTCCACTGTTAGCTGTATGAAAAGTCATCTGTTTATAGGGACTAGGTGTTTTGAATCCTGTGATAGCTTTGCCCAAATCTTAAGGATATTTACACACAGTACTTTTATTGCTAATATCTAAGAAAAATGAAAAGTTAAACCTGTCAGGGAAGGCAAGATTTATAAGACTATTTACAGTCCTGGGAATCATATTCACCGCTGCTTGGAACTCAGAAGGCTGTAAGATCTGGGGAGACACTTTTATTATTTCCATGCTTCACAAGCCAAGGAGAGGAATAAGACTTATTAGCTTATAGCTGATGCCTAAGATGGTTTATATCTAGAATGACAAGCCAGCCACAAAAGTAAATTGTCTCCAGGGGAATCATTGTCCTGGGCTCTTTAAAGGGCAAACTGTTTTTTAAGGAAATTAAGATTAGGACTTGAAAACAGATTGGAAACCAACTTCCAATTTTGTTGGCCAGATATGTGGGAGCTTTCTGTGGATGATACAAAATGACTTTTAGAGCATTAGTATTATGGAAGTATATTAGACTAGAAGCCTGCTTTTTCTTTTTCTTTTTTCTTTTTTTTTTGAGATGGAGTCTCGCTGTGTTGCCCAGGCTGGAGTGCAGTGGCGTAATCTCAGTTCACTGTAAGCTCCACCTCCCGGGTTCACACCATTCTCCTGCCTCAGCCTCCTGAGTAGCTGGGACCACAGGTGCCCGCCACCATACCCGGCTAATGTTTGTATTTTTAGTAGAGACGGGGTTTCACCGTGTTAGCCAGGATGGTTTCAATTTCCTGACCTCGTGATCTCCCCGCCTTGGCCTCCCAAAGTGCTGGGATTACAGGTGTGAGCCACTGTGCCCTGCGAAGTCTGCTTTTTCAATAGTGATTTTTTTTCTTCATCAGTTAATTGATTGCTCATCTAGAAACATTACCAGCTAGTGAGCTTGTTTCTGTCTTGGTATCTACATGATGTTATTCTTTTTCATGGCTGTTTTATGCTTTGCTAGGATAAGGTTTAAGTGAATTATTTTGACATTAATGAGGCATTTCCGTGGAATACTAATCTCACTATATATATGACAGTCATTCAAATTTTTCTGGCATTTTTGGGTGGATTCTTAGAAAGTTTCTAACAGATCAGAATTAAACAATTATGGCTTTGGTATAGACTTGGGTAGTTAGAAATTCACTGTTAAAAACCACTAATGAGAGCAAAAAATTCAGTAAGAAACCGTATCCTAGGGACCATGGCTTGGAAGAGCAGTCAGTGGTTGCAGAGGAGGAAGCTAATTTATCTTTTCCTGCTAATTGCTTTCCATTTCATTTTATTTTATTTCATTTTTTGAGACTAAGTTTTGCTCTTGTTGCTCAGGCTGGAGTGCAATGGTGTGGTCTTAGCTCACTGCAACCCCTAATTCCTGGCTTCAAGCAATTTTCCTGCCTCAGCCTCCTAAGTAGCTGGAATTACAGGCACCTGCCATCATGTCCAGCTCATTTTTGTATTTTTAGTAGAGATGGGGTTTCCCCATGTTGGCCAGGCTGTTCTCTAACTCCTGATCTCAGGTGATCCGCCCGCCTCAGCCTCCCAAAGTGCTAGGATTACAGGCGTGAGCCACCACCTCAATTTTAAAATTTGAAAATGCAAACAGTATGTCTGCCTCCCTTCTAAAGATGCTGGCGACACTTCGTTGTGCAGGATAATAGAGAATTATGTTTTACACCTAAACAAAGCAAGAGAAACTCACCCTTTACCCTTTGGCACGCACTACAAATGTTTCCTTCTTTTACTCTCCGTATTCCAGTCCCTAGAATTCAAAGCAAAGAGGGGTTTGAGAATGAGAGCCAGGTATGGTGAATCAGGCTACGGTTTCAAACTTCAAACTTTCCACGTGCTCCAGACCTTTATAAAGGCTTTAATTACTTATTTTCAAATGTCACACACACAAAAACTGTTATCACAGATGCATGATAAAAGAATGGAAAATCTACAACTAGCAATTTGGATATTTCATACACACACACACACACAAGTGTGCGTTGTGAGAATGTTTACTGGGGAGAGGAAAGGGTGTGTGCTTAGCATCTGGGCTTGAGTCTTGGTGACATCACTCCTTAGTTATCTTATCTTGGGGAAGTTCCTTGGCCTTTCTGAACCTTGATTCTCATGTGTTAAATATTCCTACTCCACTTTTTTTTTTTTTCTTTTCTTAAGGCAAGGTCTTGCTCTGTCACCTAGGCTGGGATACAATGGTGCCATCACGGCTCATTGTAGCCTCAAACTCCTGGGTACGAGCAATCCTCCTGCCTCAGCCTTGTGAGTAGCTGGGACTACAGGTGCACACCACCATGCCCGGCAATTTTTTTATTTTTATTTTTAATTTTTTTTGTAGAGATGGGATCTTGCTCTGTTCATAAGGCTGGTCTTGAATTCCTGGCCTCAGGCAATCTTCCTGTCTTACAGGCATGAGCCACCATGCCTGGCTGTATTGCATATTTTTAAAAAGTAGAATTTAAATTAACTAATGAATATAAAAAGCCAGAACAGTGCCATGTTCTTGTATAAATTATGTATTAAAACAGTGTTTGATTGTTTTGTAGTCTGTTTGTAGAATGAATGAAAGAAGGAGGGTCTTGTGTTAAGATGTTGATGATACCTCTGACTAGAATCATAGACAACCTGTTTAAAGCCTCAGATTTCTGCCAACTAGTCTTAAAAATGAAAGCACAATGAATAAAAGATATATCATGTGTTGATCTTTCTGGCCAATGTGGAAACATAAGTTTTAAAAATGAGATATATTTTACATACAGGAAAATGCACCGATTTTAAGCGAATTTGTCAACAAATTTGGACAAATGATACACTCATGTGATTCGCACCCAAGTCAAGATATGTATAGAACATTTCCCTCATCTTGAAAGTTCCTTCATGTCCCTTTGTGGTCAATACCTGCCTTTTGCAGAGGCAACCATTGTTCTGGTTTCTGTCACTAGTTATGCCTGTTCCTAAACTTTATACACATGGGATAATATAGAATATACTCTTTTGTTTCTGGGTTCTTTCAACAAAGCTGATAATTTTGAGATGTATCCATAATGTTCTGCATATCAGTAGTTTGTTCCTTTCTATCGCTGAGTGTTTGTTATCTCATTGTATGAACATATCACACTTTTTAATCCATTCTCTTGTTGCTGGACACTTGGGTCTATTATGAATAGATCTGCTATAAACACTCTTGCCCAAGTCTTTTGTTTGACTTAATTTCATTTCTCTAAGTACACACCAGTTTGCTCTGGCTGCTCCACATCTTCACCAACACTTGATATTGTTAGTTTTTTTTTGAGATGGAGTCTCGCTCTGTCCCCCAGGCTGGAATGCAGTGGTGTGATCTCCGCTCACTGCAGCCTCCGCCCCACAGGTTCAAGCGATTCTCCCGGTTCAGCCTCCTGAGTAGCTGGGATTATAGGTGTGCGCCACCATGCCTGGCTAATTTTTGTATTTTTATTTATTTATTTATTTTTTGAGACAGAGTCTTACTCTGTCACCCAGGCTGGAGTGCAATGGCACAGTCTTGGCTCACTGCAACCTCTGTCTCCTAGGTCCAAGTGCCTCAGCCTCCCAAGTAGCTGGGATTATAGGCATGCGCCACCATGCCTGGCTACTTTTTATATTTTTAGTAAAGACAGGGTTTTGCCATGTTGGCCAAGCTGGTCTCGAACTCCTGACCTCAGGTGATTTGCCCGCCACCTCAGCCTCCCAAGGTGCTGGGATTACAGGCATGAGCCACCCCTCCTGGCTGATATTGTTAGTTTTTAAAATTTTAGTTACTCTGAAAACAAAAATCTCTACCACCTCATTAAGCCCAAGTGATTTGCAGCAGTTATTCTTTACTATCTTTTTTTTTTTTTAAGATGGAGTTTAGCTCTTGTCACCCAGGCTGGAGTGCAATGGCACAATCTCGGCTCACTGCAACCTCCACCTCCCAGGTTCAAGCAATTCTCCTGCCTCAGCCTCCTGAGTAGCCAGGATTACAGGAACACACCACCATGCCCGAATAATTTTTGTATTTTTGTTTAGTAGAGACGGCATTTCACCATGTTGGCTAGGCTGGTCTTGTACTCCTGACCTCAGGTAATCCACCTGCCTCAGTCTCCCAGAGTTCTGGGATTACAGGCGTGAGCCACCGTGCCCGGCCTTCTTTACTATCTTGATTATTGTTAACTATATAGTAAGACTTGAAATCAGAGCCAGGTGTGGTTGTATGTGCCTATAGTCCTAGCTACACAGGAGGCTGAAGCAGGAAGATCACCTGAGTTCGGGAGCACAGGTGCAGTGAGCTACGATCATGCCACTCATTCCAGCCTGGGCGATAGAACGAGATTCTATCTCTAAAAAAAATTAAAAAAACAAAAAACAAAACCTTGAAATCAGGTAGTATGAGGCAGCTAATATTCTTTTCCAAAATTGTTTTGGCTATCCTACTTCCTTTGCTTTTTCTTATACATTTTAGAATCAGCTTGTCAATTTCTGCAAAAGTGTCTAGTGGAATTTTGATTGCGATTGCATTGAATCTATAGATCTATTTAGGGAGGACTGATATTTTAACATATTGTGACTTCTAATCCATGAACCCAGTGTATCCCTCCATTTGTTTATTTTTTTTTCCCTACCATGCAAGAAATGTCAACTGCAGTTGAGCAGAAAAATACCTTATTTGAAGTCTGCAAAGTTGAAATGATCTCTGGTTCTGCAAAGTATGGGACAAAATCCAATGATTCAACTTAATTTCTTTAAGGTCAACTTAATTTCTTCAGGTATTTATCTTCAGTACATTTAAATAATCATTTTTAGAAAGGTCCTGATGGTTTGACACTTCCTAGAGTCTTAAAATGACCTTTCTCTCTATCTTAAGAGTTGAGGCCTGGAAAGGTTGTTTGTCTTGTTTGTTTATAAATGATTCCACCAGTTACTAATGAGAAAATACTTGGAAACACTATTTGTTTCCACAAGAAACTTGACCTTTTAGTTTAAAAATACCATCTTAACTTCATCAAATTATAGTTGTATACTAACTTGTTTTTATTTTATTGTAATCTGTAAATTTTACATTTATTGCTTAAACATTGGTTTTCAGTCTAAGAGGGTCATTAGTCACAAAAGTAAGATGTATTCTCAGCCTTCTTAAACACAATTCTAGTATGTTTTAGGTATTCAAAAAACATTAAATAAAATAGAAACAAGAACAGTTGCCATAAAAAAAAAACTTTTACCACTAAAAGTTATCTTTTTGAATAAAAAACGATTGGCAGATTTTTGATAATTAGAGAACTGAGGTGGTAGTTTGAATTTTTTTTCTGCTTTTATAGAAGAAACTGTGAAAATTTCCATAAAAGTTTATGTATCTGTTTTTTTTTTTTTGAGACAGAGTCTCGCTCTGTTGCCCAGGCTGGAGTGTAATGGTGTGATCTTGGCTCACTGCAACCTCTGCCTCCTGGGTTCAAGTGATTCTCCTGCCTCAGCCTCTGGAGCACCTGGGATTACAGGAGTGCAACACCATGTCCAGCTAATTTTTGTGTTTTCAGTAGATACAGGGTTTCTCCATGTTGGCCAGGCTGGTTTCGAACTCCTGACCTCAGGTGACCCGCCCATCTCAGCCTCCCAAAGTGTTGGGATTATAGGCGCGAGCCACCATGCCCGGTCATATCTGTGTGTTTTTCAGGAACTTTCTAGTTAAAAGCTTTCTTCCTTCTGTGAATTCAACTTTAGGAGAAGATACTTTTAATTGAAGTTTCAAAGACATGTTTTTCTTATTTTTGAGATTGAGTCTCACTCTGTTGCCCAGGTTAGAATGCAATGGTTCAATCTCGGCCCACTGCAACCTCCGCCTTCCAGGTTCAAGTGATTCTGCCACCTCAGTCTGCCAAATAGCTGAGACTACAGGTGCCTGCCACCACACCCAGCTACTTTTTGTAATTTTAGTAGAGATGGGGTTTTGCCACGTTCACCAGGCTGGTCTTGAACTCCTGACCTCAAGTGATCTGCCTGCCTCAGCCTCCCAAAGTGCTGAGATTACTGGTGGGAGCCACCACACCTGGCCTCAAGGACATATTTTTCTTTTCTTTACTTTTTTGAGACAGAATCTCACTCTTTTGCCCAGGTTGGAGTGCAATGGCATGATCTCAGCTCACTGCAACCTCTGCCTCCCTGGTTCAAGTGATTCTCTTGCCTCAGTCTCCTGAGTAGCTGTGATTACAGGCATGTGCCACCACACCCGGCTAATTTTTGTATTTTTAGTAGAGATGGGGTTTTGCCATGTTGGTCCGGCTGGTCTCAAACTCCTGACCTCAGGTGACCCGCCCTTCTCGCCCTTCCAAAGGGCTGGGATTACAGGAATGAGCCACCATGCCCGGCCTCAAGGACATATTTTTCTTAATCTGAGTCTAGTACAATTAAGTATAGAATGTAAGAACTTTAAAAAATTTTTTTAAATTCAGAGTAGCAGTTAGCAAACTATTTCTGTAAAGGGCCAGATAATAAACATACTGGGCTTTGGGAGCCACATGGTCTCTGTTATGACTACTCATGGTAGAGATCATACACTGAAGCCAGCCTCACGTAAATGAGTAGGTATGGTTCTGCTCCAATGAAACTTTTTTGACTAACAGAAACAAGGGGCCAGATTTGACTTCTCTGATTTATAGGGTTTTGGGGGAGTGAGCTATTATGAAGATTTTGATAAAGGAACACCATTCACCATTTACAGGAGGGCTCTCTCATGTCTTTTCAGGAAGCCTCAAAGTTAAACTCATCTTGAACCGAGGGTTAGTTGTCCATACAGCTCCAGCTGTGCCACAAATTATCTGAGTGAGTTGGGAGAATTTGCTTGATACTTTATGCTTCTATTTCTTAATTTGTTTGTTCTTTTTCTTTAAATTTCTTTTAAATATTAAAAAAAAATTTCTTATTGGGCAGCCTCTTGAGCCAGAGTAGGTTCAGAGACTCCCAATTTCTTAATTTACAAAAAGAGGATGATGATAGATTTGCCTCAAATGGCTGTTGTGAGGATTAAATGGGTCAACGTGAATAAAGCGCTTAGAATGCTGCCTGCCATGTAAGTTTTATGGAAGTGTTAGCTGATATTATTAGTAATCCATAATGAAAACAGAAATTAATCAAACTTTAATTTCAAGCATCTTTTATAAATTGAACAAAGGTTGGTGCTATCTTTGGGAGGCTGAGGCAAGCAGATCACTTGAGGTCAGGAGTTCGAGACCAGCCTGGCCAACATGGTGAAACCCCATCTCTACTTAAAAAAATACAAAAATTAGCAGGGCATGGTGGTAGGCACCTGCAATCCCAGCTACTTAGGAAGCTGACACAGGAGAATCTCTTGAGCCCAGGAGGTGGAGGCTACAGTGAGCTGAGATTGTGCCACTGCACTCCAACCTGGGCGACAGAGTGAGACTCTGTCTCAAAAAAAAAGCAAAACCCAAAAAACAAACCCCAAAATAGGTTGGTGTTATGATCGGAATGTTTATGTTCCCCCAGATTCATATGTTGAAACCTAATCTCCAATGTGAAGTATAAGAAGGTGGGGTCTTTGGGAGGTGATTAGGTTTTGAGGACAGAGCCATAGTGAATGGGATTAGCACCCTTATGAAAGAGGCCCCAGAAAGCTCCCTCACCCCTTCTTCCCCGTGGGGTTATAGCAAAAAGGAAGCAGTTTATGAACTAGGAAGTGGGCCCTCACTAGACACAAAATCTGCCAGTACCTCGCTCTTGGACTTCTCAGCCTCCAGACCTGGGGGAAATAAATTTCTGTTGTTTATTAACCACTCCGCTTATGGCATTTTATTAGAGAAGTTCAAATAGACTAAGACAGCTGGAAAAATAATGTTTAGAATTAATATGTGGGAATGTAAAAGTAAATCGATCCAGCAACCCAGGCCATGCTTCTCTGTGGCAGCAATCGACTGATTAACAACTGCCTGCGTCCACAGAGCATTTGTATTCCAGCCTCTACACCCCCACCTAGCACAGTTTCTTGTTTATCTAATCTGCCAGACTTCAGTAGGCATTTGGGTTTCTGACCCTCAATCTAGACAGACATACCTTAAATCTCACTGGTATTTAATAGGCCAGGCCAGATTAGGAACCTTGGTGGTCCTCGCACGGAGAAGAATATGATGTCTGTCTTCCAATCCCTACCTTCACCTGGCTTCTGTGTATTAAAACTAAAAACAATATTTAAACTATACAAAAAGTTCAGGCCAGTCCAACATAGTTCAGACTTTTTCCCTCAATGTGATTTTCAGAGTGTTTTTTGGAAAGTAGGGAATTCTTTCTGAAGTAATTTTTTGGGTGCTGCTTTGCTGATGTCTAACTATGGGCTCAGTCTGTCTCTGGGGGCATCCTGGACACTTCCTTCCCTCCGACTTGCAGCATTTCTTTTTGCCTGGATTTCCTTGTACTCTTGCTCTGCATCCTCAGTCTGGAGTGTAATCCGAGCCCCAGCCTGTGTGACTGCCTACTCTTTGTTACTTTCAATTCCCTCTCTTCCCAGGTCATAGGACCTGTTCTCCCTACCCATCTGCAGCACTAGATGCCAGACTTATGGCTGCAAAAATAATTACGAGTCCCTTGGGCAGATGGGGCCAGGGCTCTGATATATTATATTAGCACAGGAGCTGAGCTAGATGGTTGTGCAGGTGAAAGTCTGCAGTGACTGGTTATGAGAGTGTCCCAAGAAGGCTTTGAATTTGATCATGCCTAAGGCTAGAGTCTTTGCACCTGTTAGGGATCATTCCCATTCTCCAGATAAGGACACTGATGATCTCTCAGTAAATGGTAGAGTCTGCCTTTGAACCCTGGTCTGTGTGGTTGGTTTTGATGCTTTGTTGGGGGATGGAACATGGACAATCATTCTTGCCTGTGAAGACAGAATAGATCACAGAGAAGACTGCATACTTGCTCAGCAGGCTGTCCTTGCTAGCTTTGTCAGGACAATGGTTAGTAACATGAGTCCTTTGGACTGTGATAAGGAAGAAGACATTTAAGGGTAACAGGTAAGATCTCTGAGTGCTTCTTTATTACTCTTTCCCCTGACTTCTACTTGAGAAGTGTCCTCAGATTAGATTTCCTTTTCATTTTGTTTTCAACCTAGATTCTTGCAGAAAGAAGCAAACATAAGCAATCCTCTTGTTCTTGTTTCAATATGAAATGACAGTCATCAAACTGTAGGCTCCAGAGGAGCAGATTCCAAATCTGAAAGTTGTTAGCATGTTAGTCTGTTTGGGTAACTTAATTTATCTGGAGGAATCCTCCTGAAGTTTTCTTGAGCTGATTTTCCCATCATGATGAACACAGGGCCTTAAATGAAGACTTTTTGAGCGAGGAGGAAAAACAAGAAAGGCATACAAGTGTGTGTGGGTGGCCCTATCCTAGGCTCACATTGTAGAACCTCCTATGCATGGTGTTGTCTCTTTACCTCTGTTCATTCTCTGTGGACTGTAAGCTTCTCAAAGTCAGGGACTGCTGTCAGGGACTACTGTCTTCTTAATCTTTGCATCCTCCTCACCTAGCACAGTGCCTGGCATATAGCAAGTGGCCAGGGATATTAAGGACAAATGAATGCATGCATGAAAGGTAAAGAAGCATAGAGGGATGAGAAGCAGAAGAAAAGGTCTATGGGCAGAAGCATTTTGGGGGCATCTAGGGAGGCAGTGCTAGTGAATAGTGGGCCCTGCAGTCAGACTGCTCAAGATGACTTCCTGGCCCCACCTCCTGTCACTGCATAACCTTGGACAAAGTGTTCAACCTCTCCAGGCTCCATTAAAAAAATTCCTGTAAAGACTGGGTGTGGTGGCTCACTCCTGTAATCCCAGCACTTTGGGAGGCCAAAGTGGGCAGATCACGAGGTCAAGAGATCGAGACCACCCTGGCTAACATGGTGAAACCCCATCTCTACTAAAAATACAAAAATTAGCTGGGTGTGGTGGCACACACCTGTAGTCCTAGCTACTCGGGAGGTTGAGGCAGGAGAATCACTTGAACCCGGGAGGCAGAGGTTGCAGTGAGCAGAGATCATGTCACTGCACTCCAGCCTGGCAACAAAGTGAGATTCAGTCTCAAAAAAAAAAAAAAAAAAAAAAAAAGTCTGGAAAATGCTGAGAAGATGGATTGTGATGGTCTTCATCTTACAGGATGGTTATGAGATATTTATTGGGTTACATGAGATATTTATTGTGTCCTGGCTTGGATAGGGCATCATATGCCTAGGAGGCAATCTAGATTTTTGAGTATAAATGTGTAAGTTATATTGAGTCAGAGATCTTAGAAGACTTTGATAGATGGCATGGAGGCTAGAAAAGTCCAAGACAGGTCGGGTGCGGTGCCTCATGCCTATAATCCTAGCATTTTGGGAGGTTGAGGTGGGTGGATCACCTGAGGTCAGGAGTTTGAGAAAAGCTTGGCCAACAGGGTGAAACCCCATCTCTACTAAAAATACAAAATATTAGCTGGGCGTGGTGGGGAGCACCTGTAATCTCAGCTACTCAGGAGGCTGAGGCAGGAGAATAGCTTGAACCCAGGAGACAGAGGTTGCAGTGAGCCGAGACTATGCCATTGCACTCCAGCCTGGGCAACAACAGTGAAACTTCATTTAAAAAAAAAAAAAAAAGTCCAAGACAGATTGGTGTGGCAGAGAGGGAAAAATTAAAAAAGGAAAGTCCAAGATATGTGAGGATATTGCATTCTGAAAAAGAGGTCAAAAATGGCTAGAAAAAGTTGAAAGTAGGAATTAAATAAAATTCTGATGGAACTGGCCGAGGAAAATGAGGGAATTGAGTGGTTAGGCAGCCCTTCGTCCTGAGCATATAAAATTTCCCACAGCGAGCAATGGGGCATTTCCTTCAGATGACTTAGGGGCTTTTGGTTGGTCTGATGCTTTTTTGTTGTTGTTAAGGAAAATAGATGCCATATTAAGTCTTTTAGAAAATTGGTTAACCGACAGGTCCATTTTAATGCCATTTTTAAAATTTTAAGTTATTCTGAGTTTGAGAGTCATTTTTATTTCTTTCCATGAACCTTCCTGCAGTGGACAAGACAGGGGTAGGACTTTTCCAACCCTATCTTTAGATCTGTTGCTTAATACTATGTACCTGTTTTTCATTTCTAATTCATCATTTTTGACTACGTAATACATTCACATAATTCAAGAATCAACCCAGCCAGGTGCGATGGCTCATGCCTGTAATACCAGCACTTTGGGAGGCCGAGGTTGGCAGATCACTTGAGGTCAGGAGTTCAAAACCAGCCTGGCCAACATGGCAAAACCCCATCTCTACTAAAAATATAAAAATTAGCTGGGTGTGATGGTGCGTGCCCATAATCCCAGCTACTTGGGAGACTGAGCCAGGAGAATCACTGGAACCCAGGGGATGGAGGTTGCATTGAGCTGAGATCATGCCACTGCACTACAGCCTGGGCAACAGAGCAAGACTCAGTCTCAAAAAAAAAACAACAACAACAAAAAATCAAGCTGATATGAAAGTTACGCCTTGAGAGATCTTCTTCCTCTCTTGCCAGCTATCCACCCTGGTCCCTGCTCCTACCCAGGTTATCTTCCCAGTTCTCTAGAGAAGGGCCTTTTATTTGGTTTAAATATCTTGTTACGAGCAATGCAGCAATGTAACCCTATACACATAGACATTTTATGTTTGCAGATATGTAAGATATTCTGCAGATATCCCCCAGAAGTGAGATTTTTGTACCAAGGATACACATATTTGTAATTTTGATTGACTTTGCCAAATTGCCCTCCTAAAGGACACATCATTTCACACTCCAGGTATGAACCTGCCTGTGCCCCACTCCCTCCCCAGCCTCCTGATACGACATGTCATCACACTTGCCAGGCTAAGAGGTAAAATATGTTCTCAGCATGGCTTTAACTTGTGTTCTTATTATGACTGGAGTCGATGTGACTAAGTACGTGCGATTAGGAGCCATTTGTATTTCTTTTATTTCATGAATTGTGCATTTATGTCACTTGCTTATTTTTAAAAATTATTTTACACTTCTTGTTGTTTGAGTTCTAAAACACTCAGAACATTCATTTGTCAACTATTTGCTGATCAACTATGTTGCACCAGGCTCCACAAAGGCACAGACTAGATGGAGATGAATAGGATGCTGCCCCCACCTTCCAGAAGCTCACAGTCTAATGAGGAAGTCTTGCTCTGTCACCCAGGCTGGAGTCCACTGGTGCGATCTCTGCTCACTGCAACCTCTGCTCCCCTGGGTTCAAGTGATCCTCCTGCCTCAGTCTCTCAAGTAGCTGGGATTGCAGGTGCCCACCACCATGCCCAGCTAATTTTTGTATTTTCAGTAGAAACAAGGTTTCACCATGTTGGCCAGGCTGGTCTCTAACTCCTGAGCTCAAGTGATCCATGTGCCTTGGCCTCCCAAAGTGCTGGGATTATAGGCATGAGCCACTTCGCTTGGCCTTTTTTTTTTTTTTTTCCCCTTAACAAAAGAGAAAAACGTGCATGTCTCTGTCTAGATCTAGGTCTATATGTAGGTCTAGATAGAGATTGAGATATATGAGTTCTCCATTAGACTGTGAGCTTCTGGATCTGCTTTCTTTGAAATCCAGATCTAGATACAGATAGAAAGCAGCAATACAGCTACCAAGCATTAAAGTTGTACGGAAGGTATCACGGGCCCAGCAAGGTGGTGAAGGCCCTAGCCAAGTTGAGGTGGGCCTAGAAGTCTGAGTGGACACTTTCTAGGCCGATCGGGAAGTGAAGAGCAGTCCAGGCTGAAAACGTCATAGGGCTCTCCCCTTCCCTGGGTCCTTAGTGCCGCTCTCTGACCCTGGCAGTCCTCCCTACCTCCTGCTTCAGTGCCTGTCACTTTGTGAGTGCTAAATACATGTTCCCTGAGTGCAGTAACTGAAGAAGAGTCTGACGCAAGAGCCCTGTTGAGGTGTGAGAAGGCAGGGGCGGTGGCATGGGCAAGGTCGTCCTCAGGGGTGGACGGTGGCAGCATCCTGCTGTTTCTCAACACCTCCCCTCCTGGCAGGGACCTTGGAACCTTTTTTGACTCTCCTGTGTTCAAGGAGCTGACCTGTCTCACTTGGGTTCCGGCTCCCTTCCCCTTCCTTCTGGTTCCCTTACTTCAGTTAAACCCTTTGTTTCACTGCTTTCACCCCACTGCTCCCCTCAATTTCTCTCTCTGTGTCTCTCTGGTGGCTGGCATCTTTGCCTCGTTCCTCAGACCACTATGCTAGAGATAATCTTTATGTCATTTGTCTGAAAGTTGAAGTCTTGCCTTACTCCCACCCCACAACACTCTCTGTCTCTCTGTCTCGGTGTCTCTTTCTCCAAACTCAAAAAGACAGATGTGATGTTAGTTTGCTAGGGCTGCTATAACAAAGTACCACACACTGGGTGGCTTGAAACAACAGACACTTACTCCCTCACAATTCTGAAGGCTAGAAGTCCAAAATCAAGGGGTTGGCATGACACGCTGTCACAGACTCTAGGGGAGGACCCTTCCAGGCCCCTTCCCAGCCTCCGGGGGCCGCGCAATCCTTGGTCTTCCTTCACTTAGGCAACACAACTCCAGCTCCCTCCTCCGCCTTCGCTCCGCCATCTTCCTCCTGTGAGGATCCATGGCCAAGTCTCCCTCTCCGAATAAAAACACCAGTCACTGGATTAGGGTTCACCTGAACCAAATAAATCATTTTAACCCGATTACATCTGTAAAGACCCTGTTTCCAAATACGTTCACATTTACAGGTACTAGACTGCGGGTTCAGACTTTAAGGTATCTTTTTTGGAGTCGCATTCCCACCAATAACAGATGCCCTACAATTGTATCTTGTTTGGCGCTTGCCAGAGTTACACTCAATCCCCGTGGGAAGCAGTTCTATAATATCTGGCCAAGAACACACATTTTGGTGCAGATCTGAGTGGAGGTCCTGCCTCTTCTTTTGGACAACTGACTTTAGCTCTCTAAACTTCAGTTCTCACATATGTAAAGTGGGAAAAGTAAGCCTACCTACCCCATGGTGGCTACATGTGAGGTATTTAGCACAGGACCTGGCACATGGGGCATACTCCGTAAAACAATAGGCCTCCTAGTTATGCAAGCAGACCCTTTTCTTTTTTTCCTTCTGCCCTTGCACATAGTCACATGGATTTGGAGCAGAGAATGTCATCGGACTTGTGAGTCCCACCTGAATACTCACATACACAGGCCAACCCACTGTTACCACCTTAATCCCTCTGGACTAGAAGATGTCAAGTCAACTCAAGATTTATTCGTGAGACAAGTTGAGCTTGCTTTTTCCTGTGTCCCTCCTTGTCTCAGTCCCATCTGTTTGCCAAGCTTAATGTGGCATAGGGGAAATGCTAAGAAAACAAACTTTTGCCATCCTCAGTGGGGTGTTCCTCTGCACACAGCTCCCTCCTCCCCTCTCCACTTTCTGTTTCTTTTGTAAACAGCCAAATTCCACCCCCTCCCAGGGTGGGACAGAAGTCCCCTGGCTTGAGTTTCTGCTGATTTCATGCTCTTTGATGCTGGCATGGCTCTGAAGTAGCGGCTGGTAAAGAGAAACCACCATTTGTTGTTGAAAAAAAAGAAAGAAAGAAAAGAAAAGAAAAAGAGAAAAACCCTGCTCTTTTATCTCTGTCCCCCTCTAAATTGCAGAAAGGTGGTATTGTGGAGAGACAGAACAAGTGGGATTTTATCTTCCTGCCCCTGCCAGGCAGCCACGTGAGCATCAAAGCTCTCAGGGCCCTCGGAGTGGTGGGAGGGAGATAACGTGAGCAGAGACAAAGGTGCTCCCAGGGAGCTGGGCTGCTTTTGATGGTGGCTGGGCAGGAAGGAAGAGCAGGAGCTCCAAGTTTTAGCATGGACAGGGAGGCTCCAAGAGGCCTGAAGTGAAACTGATGACACCACTCTGTGGTGTTGGGAACAAGATGCTCTCTTTCCATTCAAAATGCTGGCGGCTGGCTGGGCACGGTGGCTACGCCTGTAATCCCAGCACTTTGGGAGGCCGAGGTGGGCAGATCACCTGAGGGCAGGAGTTCAAGGCCAGCCTGACCAACATGGTAAAACTCTGTCTACAAAAATACAAAAATTAGCAGGGCATGATGGCGGGTGCCTGCAATCCTAGCTACTAGGGAGGCTGAGGCAGGAGAATCGCTTGAACCCGGGAGGCAGAGTTTGCAGTGAGCCTAGATTATGCCATTGCCCTCCAGCCTGGGCGACAGATCTAGACTCCATCTAAAAAAAAAAAAAAAAAAAAATCGAAAAGCAAACAAAAACAAAAACAAAATGCTGGCTGCCTACTGAATAGGGTAACAATGAGAGGCACGATAATATTAGTAATTGCCATAGCCATCATTCTTTTTCTGGGCATGCAGAAGTACTTTACATATATAGTTTCACTAAGTCTTCATCGCAACCTTATGTTATAGTAATTGCTATCTTCATTCTGCATAGAGAAAAGGAGCCCTAAAGAGGCCCTGAGGTCACACAGAAGCAGGATTTAAACCCAGGTCTGCTGACACCAAAGTTTTCTCTTAACCACTAAGCTCTATGGTCTAAGAAATGTTTCTTTTCTCTTGAGCCTGGGAGATGGAGTTTGCATTCAGCTGAGATTGTGCCATTGCGCTCTAGGCTGGGCTGCAGAGTGAGACCCTGTCTCACACACAAAAAGGAAAGTTTTCTTTTTTTCAACTTTTTCAATTGAAATACACATAACACAAAATTTACCATCGTAACCATTTTAAATTGTACAGTTCAGTGGTATTGAATACATTCATAATATTGTATATCCATCACCAACATCCATCTTTAGAACCCTTTTCATCTTGTAAAACTGAAACCCTATACTCATTAAAAAATATTCTGGGCATGGTGGCTCATGCTTGTAATTCCAGCACTTTGGGAGGCCAAGGTGGGAGGATTGCTTGAGCCAGGAGGTTGAGGCTGCAGTGAGCCGTGATTGAGTCATTGCAGTCCAGCTTGGGTGACAGAGTGAGACACTGTCTTAAAAA
>NW_012104554.1:1465462-1467151 GCF_000951045.1 Mandrillus leucophaeus
GAATTTCATTCTTTTTTAAGGCTGAATAATATTCCATTTTATGGCTATAACCTATTTTGTTTATCTGTTAACCCATTGATAGACACCCAGGTTACTGTCGTGTTTTACTTATTGCAAATATTGCTGCTATAGACATGGTTGTATAAATATCTCTTTGAGATCCTGCACTCAATTCTTTTGGGTATATACCCAGAAGTGGAATTGCTGGATCACATAGTGATTCTACTTTTAGGGGAACCACCACACTGTTTTACTTAGTCACTGTACCATTTTATTAAAAGTAATTGCAGTTTTTGCCATTACATTCAGTGGCAAAACTGCAATTACTTTTGTGCCAACCTAATACATTCCCACTACCAGTGTACAAGGCTTCCAGTTTCTCCATGTCATCACCAACACTTGTTATTTTCAATTTTTTTTGATAGTAGTCATTGTAATGGGTGTGAGGTGGTGGTATCTTGTAGTTTTGATTTTCATTTCCCTAATGATTAGTGCTGTTGAGCATCTTTTCCTGTGCTTATTGGCCATTTGTATATGTTCTTTGGAGAAATGTCTATTCAAATCATTTTCTCTTTTTTCTTTCTTTTTTTTTTTTGAGACAGGGTCTCACTCTGTTCCTCAGGCTGGAGTGCAGTGGTTTGATCTCTGCTCATTGTAGCCTCTACCTCCTGGGCTCAAGCGATCCTCCTACCTCAGCCTCCCAGGTAGCTGGGACTATAGGCATGCACCAACACACCTGGCTCATTTTCCTATTTTTTGTAGAGATGGGGTTTTCCCATGTTGCCCAGGCTGGTCTTGAACTCCTGGCTTAAGTGATCCATTGGCCTCAAGTGATCTCTCCCAAAGTGGTGGGATTACAGGCATGAGCCACCTTTACAGGCGTGCCCAGCCTTTTTGCCCAATTTTTAAATCAGGTTGTTTGTTGTTGTTAAGTTTTGGAAATTCTGTATATATTTTAGATATTAATCCCTTATCAGATATATGATTTGCAAATATTTTCTCCCATTCTGTGGGTTGCCTTTTTGCTCTGTTAATACTGTCTTTTGATGCACACATATTTAACATTTTCATGAAGTTCAATTTGTCTGTTTTTTTTTCTTTTGTTGCCTGTGCCTTTGGAGTCATATCCAAAAAAGTTGTTGCCAGATCCAATGTCATGTAGCTTTTGGCTTTCTTCTAAGAGATTTATAGTGTTAGGTCTTATATTCAGGTGTTTGATCAAATTTGAGTTAACTTTTTTATATGGTGTTAGATAAGGGTCCAACTTCATTCTTTCACATCTGGATATCCAGTTTTCCTAGCACTATTTGTTAAAAAGACTGTGCTTTCCCTGTTGAATAATATTGGCATCTATGTCAAAAATAATTTGGCTGTATGTGAGAGGGTTTATTTCTGGGCTCTCCATTCTATTCTTTTGGTGTATATGTCTGTCTTTATGCCAGTATTATGCTATTTTGGTTACTGTTGTTTTGTAGTATGTTTTGAAATCAGGAAGTATGAGTCCTCCAGCTTCTTTTTTTTTTTCCTCAAAATTGTTTTGGCTATTCAGAGTCCCTTCAGATTCCATATGAATTTTAGAATGGAACTTTCTATTTCTGCAAAAACCTCACAAGGATTTGGATAGAGAATGCAGTGAATTTGTGGATCACTTTGGGTACCATTGACATCTTAACAATATTAAGTCTTCCA
>NW_012104554.1:1472301-1474075 GCF_000951045.1 Mandrillus leucophaeus
TTTTGAGACGGAGTCTTGCTCTGTTGCCCAGGCTGGAGTGCAGTGGCGTGATCTTGGCTCACTACAACCTCTGCCTCCTGGGTTCAAGCGATTGTTCTGCCTCAGCCTCCTGAGTCTGGGATTACGGTCACCTGCCACCATACCTGGCTCATTTTTTTTTTTTTTAGATGGAGTTTCACTCTTGCTGCCCAGGCTAGAGTGCAATGGCATGATCTCGGCTCACTGCAACCTCTGTCTCCCAGGTTTAAGTGAGTCTCCTGCCTCAGCCTCCCAAGTAGCAGGGATTACAGGTGCCTGCCACCATGCCCGGCTAATTTTTTTTATTTTTAGTAGGGATGGGGTTTCATCATATTGGCCAGGCTGGCCTTGAACTCGTGACCTCAGGTGATCCACCTACCTCAGCCTCCCAAAGTGCTGGGATTACAGGTGTGAGCCACCACGCCCGGCCATACCTGGCTAATTTTTTTTGGTATTTTTAGTAGAGATGGGTTTCACCATGTCGGCCAGGCTAATTTCAAACTCCTGACTTCAAGTGATCCGCCTTCCTTGGCCTCCCAAAGTGCTGGGATTACAGGCATGAGCCACCAGGCGCGGCGATGCCCAGCTAATTTTTTAACTTATGTAGAGATAGGATCTTGTTATGTTGCCCAGGCTGAATGCCAGAGCTCAAGTGATTCGCCTGCCTTGGTATCCCAAAGTTTTGGGATTACAGGCGTGAACCACTGTGCTCAGCCAATTCATTTTTGTATGTTGAACTGCCCCTGCATTCCAGGAATAAATCCTACTTGCTCATAGGGTATAATCCTTCTACTATGCTGCTAAATTCAGTTTGCTAATATTTTGCTGAGGATTTTTGCACACACATTCATAAGGGATATCGATCTGTAGTCTAGTGTTTTTGGTTTTGGTATTAGGGTAATGCTGGTCTCATAGAATGATTTAGGAAGTGTTTTCTCCTCTTTAATTTTTAAAGAAAAGTTTGAGAAGGATTGGTATTAGTTGTTTAAATGTTTGGTAGAATTTACTAGTGAAGCCAACAGGTCCAGGACCTTTCTTTGTTGGGAGATGTTTGATTACTGATTCAGTCTCCTTACTAGTTATCAGTCTATTCATATTTTCTGTCTCCTCCAGATTTAGTTTTAGTGGGTTTTGTGTTTCTCGTAATCTTTCCATTTTATCCAGGTTATCCTATTTGTTGACATACAGTTGTTCACAGTGCTCTCTTACAATCCTTTTTATTTCCATAGAGTTGGTAGTAATTTCCCCATTTTCATTTTTGATCTTAGTAAGTTGAGTCTTCTCTTTTTTTAAGTCCATCTAGTTACAGGTTTGTCAATTTTGTCCATCTTTTCAAAGAGCCAACTTTCGCTTTTATTAATTTTCCCTTTTGTTTTCCTATTTTCTATTTCATTAATCTCTATTCTTATCTTTATTATTCTCTTCCTTCTGCTAGCATTAGGTTTAGTTTGTTCTTTTTTTTTCTAGTTTCTTTTTTTTTTTTTTGAGACGGAGTCTTGCTCTGTCGCCCAGGCTGGAATTCAGTGGCGCAATCTCGGCTCACTGCAAGCTCCGCCTCCCGGGTTCACGCCATTCTCCTGCCTCAGCCTCCCGAGTAGCTGGGACTATGGCGCCCGCCACCTCGCCCGGCTAAGTTTTTTTGTATTTTTAGTAGAGACGGAGTTTCACCATGTTAGCCAGGATGGTCTCGATCTCCTGACCTCATGATCTGCCCGCCTCGGCCTCCCAAAGTGCTGGGATTACAGGCATGAGCCAC
>NW_012104554.1:1476747-1477483 GCF_000951045.1 Mandrillus leucophaeus
ATCTCGGCTCACTGCAACCTCCGTCTCCCCAGTTCCAGTGATTCTGCTGCCTCAGCCTTTCAAGTAGCTGGGATTACTGGCGCCCGCCACCATGCCTGGCTAATTTTTGTATTTTTAGTAGAGATGGGGTTTCACCGTGTTGGTCAGGCTGGTCTCAGTCTCCTGACCTCAGGCAACCCACCTGTCTCAGCCTCCCAAAGTTCAGGGATTATAGGCATGAGCCACTGTGCCTGGCTTTACTTATGTCTTCTTTACTTTCTTTCATTAATGTTTTATAGTTTTCATTGTACATGTCTTTCACCTTCTTGGTTAAGTTCATTCCCAGGTTTACTTTTTTTTTTTCCTGATGCTATTGTAAATGAAATTGTTTTGTAATTTTCTTTTCAGATTGTTAATTGTTAGTGTATAGAAATGCAACTGGTTTCTATGTGTTGACTTTTTAACCTGCCACTTTGTTGAATTAATTTATGAGCTCCAACAGGGGTTTTTTTTTTTTTTCTGGTGTGGAATCTTTTTAACTTTTTTACACTTAAGATCATATTATCTGCAAACAGAAATAATTTATGCCTCTTCCTTTCCAACTTGGATGTCTTTTATTTCTTTTTCTTGCCTAATTACTCTGGTTAGAACCCCTAGTACTAGGTTGGACAGAAGTGGAGAGAATGGGCATTTTGTTTTTGTTTTTGTTTTTGTTTTGAGATGGAGTCTCACTCTGTCACCCAGGCTACAGTGTAGT
>NW_012104554.1:1479893-1500123 GCF_000951045.1 Mandrillus leucophaeus
TCGCCCGGCTAAGTTTTTTTGTATTTTTAGTAGAGACGGAGTTTCACCATGTTAGCCAGGATGGTCTCGATCTCCTGACCTCATGATCTGCCCGCCTCGGCCTCCCAAAGTGCTGGGATTACAGGCATGAGCCACTGTGCCTGGCCGTTTTTTTTTTTCTAGTTTCTTATTTATAAAGTTAGGTTGTTGATTTGAGATCTTTCTTGTTTCTAAATTTAAACATTTGTAGCTATAATTTTTTCTTGTAGCACTGCTTTTGCTATGTCCTGTAAGTTTTGGTTGGTTGTGTTTTTGTTTTTGTTCTTCTGTAGTTTCAAATTTTTGTTGCAATTTTGTCTTCAATCTATTTGGTTTTTCATTTTTTTTTTTTTTTTACTGTATTTATTTTTAATTTTATGTATTTTTTAAAAATAGAGGTGGTGTCTCACTATATTGCCCAGGCTGGTCTTGAACTCCTGGGGTCAAGCAATTCACTTATCTTGGCCTCCCAAAGTGCTGGGATTATGGGCTTGAGCCACTGCACCTGGTCTTTTGATTATTGATGCATTGTTGAATTTCCACAAACTTGGGAATTTTCCAGTTTTACTTCTGTTACTGATTTCTAACTTCATCCTATTGTGCTTAGAGAAGATGCTTTATATAATATCTGTCTTTTTTTTTTTTTTTTTGAGATGAGGTCACTCTTGTTGCCCAGACTGGAGTGCAATGGCATGATCTCGGATCACGGCAACCTCTACCTCCCGGGTTCAAGCGATTCTCCTGCCTCAGCCTCTCGAGTAGCTGGGATTATAGGCATTCACCACCATGCCTGGCTAATTTTGTATTTTTAGTGGAGACGGGTTTTCTCCATGTTGGTCAGGCTGGTCTCGAACTCCCAACCTCGGGTGATCCGCCCACCTCGGCGTCCCAAAGTGCTGGGATTACAGGTGTGAGCCTCTGCACCAGGCCTATAATATCTATCTTTTAAAATGTGTTGAGACTTAATTTGTGGCCTAACATATAGTCTATTCTGGAAAATGTCTCGTACACTTCGGAAGAATGTGTAATATGCTGTTGTGTGGAGTGTTCTGTATATGTCTATTAGCTCTAGTTGCTTTATTATGTTGTTTAAGTCCTCTCTCTCCTTACTTATCTTCTGTGTGGTTGTTCTATCCATCACTATTATTGTTATTGAGACAGGGTCTTGCTCTGTTGCATAGGCTGCAGTGCCATGGCACAATCACAGCTCACTACAGCCTTGACCTCCTGGGCTCAAGCAATCCTTCCACCTCAGCCTCCTGAGTAGCTGGGACTACAGGCATGTGCCATCATGCCCAGGTAATTTTTTTTTTTTTTTTTTTGGTAGAGACATGGTGTCAGTATTTTCCCAGGCTGGTCTCAAACTCCTGGGCTTAAGCAGTCCTCCCACCTTTGCCTCCCAGAGTGCTAGAATTACAGGTGTGAGCCACTGTGCCTGGCCATGTTACTAAAACTTTCCAAATCTCAGATTTTTATCTATAAAATGAGAATGTCCACAGATATAGGACTGTTGTAAAGAGGAAATTAAATAAACTATTTGTAGCAGGTAAGATAGTTTTGGCTATAAGAAACAGAAAACTCGTCTCAAAATTTACTTCAATGTGAAAATTCACTATCCCACTTATTAAAAAGTCCCAAGGAAGACCAATTCCAGTCTTGGTTAGTCCAGTGGCTCAAAAATGTTACCAAGAATCCAGAATCTTCTTTCTTCTCTGCCATGTTTGGTGTGACAAATTTTGTCCTTAGCCAAGCCAGCTGCTCTCATGATCACAAAATGGCTGCTGTAATTCCAGACATCACATGTAGATGCAAAAAAAGAGTGTGCTTTTTCTCATCTCTCTCTCTTTCCATGAGGGCCATTGGCATTCATCTACACTCTCAGATGTCTCTACTAACATAGGCTTCATCAGAGGCATCACATAGCTCTTTTTTTTTTTTTTTTTTTTTTGAGACGGAGTCTTGCTCTGCCGCCCAGGCTGGAGTGCAGTGGCGCAATCTCGGCTCACTGCAAGCTCCGCCTCCCGGGTTCACGCCATTCTCCTGCCTCAGCCTCCCCTGGGACTACAGGCGCCCGCCGCCTCGCCCGGCTAATTTTTTGTATTTTTAGTAGAGACGGGGTTTCACCGTGTTAGCCGGGATGGTCTCGATCTCCTGACCTTGTGATCCGCCCATCTCGGCCTCCCAAAGTGCTGGGATTACAGGCTTGAGCCACCGCGCCCGGCCCACATAGCTCTTTTTAAGAGCATAAACCCTTTCCTGTCGGAATCTCTTCTTCTGCTCCCACCTCCCAGCCATGTTATACAGTCATATCTAATTAATCACTGGTAAGAGGACTAGAACCACCCTGCAGACCTCAGACCAATCAGGTTTTACTGCTGGGGAAACTTGAGAGAGAGAGTCCCCCTTTCTTGACCCTTGTGAGGAAATGTGAATGCTACTAGTTCAACACTGGACATATTGTACCACAGAAGGAGGGGAGATCTGTTGGGTAGGCACTTACAAAAATATCCTGTAATCCTTTTGTAGTTCATAAGCATGATAATTGGGTTTTCATGCTCATGTGTGAGCTGCACCTCCCCTAAACCTTGTTATGATGCTGACACGTTACTCGTCTGACATGAACTTTCAAAAAAACTCTAAAAAAGAAAAAAAAAAAAGAATAAAATAAATAAATAAGAATAAATTAATAGGAGTAAAATAAAATAATAATAAAATAAAGTAAAATATTAAAGATCCTGCAGAATATGTGCCAAGTGCCCTGCATAGAGCCTGGCAGTTGTGTGGGCTCCGATCTCTTCCATTCATTTGTATGAATGAGGAGAGGTGGCCCATTTTGATTAGTTAAGTTTCCAATTATGTGGTGTTTTAAAAAAGATATATTGTGATGCCTTCATGAAACTCAAAAACTCAATGAAAAAAGAGCAAGGCTGGAAACCCTGTAAACCAGGTCCCAGGCCAGTTTTTTCAAGAGGGTCGTATAAGCATTTTATTATTTATTTATTTTTTAATTTTTTTTGGAGACGAAGTCTCGCTCAGTCGCCCAGGCTGGAGTGCCGTGGCGCGATCTCTGTTCACTGCAAGCTCCGCCTCCTGGGTTCACGCCATTCTCCTGCCTCAGCCTCCCGAGTAGCTGGGACTACAGGCGCCCGCCACTATGCCCGGCTAATTATTTTTGTATTTTTAGTAGAGACGGGGTTTCACCGTGTTAACCAGGATGGTCTCCATCTCCTGAGGTCGTGATCCGCCCGTCTTGGCCTCCCAAAGTGCTGGGATTACAGGTGTGAGCCACCGTGCCCAGCCTATTTATTTATTTTAAAGACAGGGTCTCGCTATGGGGTCTCACTATGCTGCCTAGGTTGGTCTTGAACTCCCAGGCTGAAGCAGTTCTCCTGCCTCAGTCTCCCAAGTAGCTGGGACAACAGGTGTGCACCACTGCACCCAATGGTTTTGTAAGCCTTGACTCCATAAAACAACTTTAGTTACTTAAAAGTACTTGGTGATATATGAGTAAATAAGCATCATTTTCAAATATGACATTCCAGGCAAGTTCTTGGTTGTATAACCAATGTTTTCAGTGAAATTCCAGGAAAATTAAGTCCCAAATATGTCCTAATTGCATCTATGGAAATGACTATATTGGTGTGAAAAGAAGAATATTCATTAAGAGTTTCCAGATTCTGAGGGGTTAGGCAGGAAGAATATGATATCATTTACAAATGTTTAATTTCCATTTACAAAAACAGAGTTTACTAAATTGTTATGGGTTATAGTTAAAAGAAAAAAGAAAGGGCTTCTGTATATATCCAGAAAATAGCATACTGAAACATCAATAATCTTACAGTTGCAGACGCTGAAGAAGAAGAAAAATAATTTTGTAAAAAGAAAAAGAAAAAAATCAATAATACCCCCACTCCCCCATAAACTACAATCATTCCTCATCAGTTCACTTAGTCCTATGTAATTAATTCTTGTTTCACTGGATCTTGGGTTAGCATTTTCCTGACTCCATTTGTTTCTTGCCTAGAGTTCTGGAAATCCTTACTCAGCTTGCTGGTATGGTCTCAAAATTGTTTAAGTGACGCCATTAGCAGCACATAACCCAAAATACCCAGCATAGTCCTTTTCCATGGGTCTCTGAGACAGTCCTTTGCTGAAGAGGAAACATTTTCAAGGAAGCATCAGAGTAAAACAAAAAACTACCTCTAGATGACAAAAGGCTTAAAATACTGTGCTTAATTTATTACTGATAATTTTCAAAAGCAAAAGTTCTGATAAGAATTTATTCCAATAAAAATGCAACTGATAAGAAGATTTGGTTGCTTCCGTGGCATGCCAAAAAGAAAATAAAGTCAATTCAAAAAAATTTTAGATAAAATAATTATAAACATAATGATTAGCCCTATTTTCAAAGAAGACAGGCCAGGTACAGTGGCTCACGCTTGTAACCCCAGCACTTTGAGAGGCTGAGGCGGGTGGATCACCTGAGGTCAGGAGTTCGAGACCAGCCTGGCCAACATGGTGAAACCTTGTCTCCACTAAAAATACAAAAAATTAGCTGGGCGTGGCGGTGGGCACCTGTAATCCCAGCTACTCAGGCGGCTGAGGCAGGAGAATCTCCTGAACCCAGGAGGCGGAGGTTGCAATGAGCCAAGATCGTGCCATTGGGCTCTAGCCTGGGCGACAAGAGCAAAACTGCATCTTAAAACAACAACAAAACAACAACAACAACAACAACTTATAATGATTAGCTCTATTTTTAAAGAAGACCGGCCAGGATTGGTGGCTCACACTTGTAATCCCAGCACTTTGGGAGGCTGAGGCAGGCAAATCACCTGAGGTCAGTAGTTTGCGACCAGCCTGGCCAACATGGCAAAATCCTGTCTCTACTAAAAATACAAAAAAATTAGCCAGGTGTAGTGGCGCACGCCTGTAATCCCAGCTACTCGGGAGGCTGAGGCAGGAGAATTGCTTGAACCTGGAAGGCAGAGGTTTGAAAGAGCCAAGATCGCACCATTGCACTCCAGCCTGGGCGACAGATGGAGATTCTGTCTCAAAGCAATAACAACAGCAACAAAAGAAGACAGTGAACATTATATCTAATTTGTAAAAATGGATGAACATAAACTTTCCAGAGAAAAATATCTTAAGATATAATGTAATAATGCTGAAACATATTATAACATGAATTTGCTAAGTAAGAATATAACAAAAATATATCAAGAATATCAAGTAAAAAGAGTCCGTGGTCCTCAGTAGCTCTTAGACATGTGTTTATTAGTAAAATTCTGTAAGTGATGTCAATCCCCAGTTGAAAACCACTGCCCTAGACGATACTAGATTCAAATTAAATAAGTAAAGCTGTGATCAAGTTAACACTTCAAAAACAACTGAAATTGGGCCAGGCACAGTGGCTCTCATCTCTAATTCCAGCACTTTGGGAGGCTAAGGCAGGATGATCACTTGAACCCAGGAGTTTGAGGCCATCATGGATGACAGAGTGAGACCCCATTTCTATTAAAAAAAAAAACAAACAAACAACAAAAAACAAAAAACTGAAATCATGAATGATAACACTATAGTGTCATTGTCTAATATGGCAAAGCAGCACTGGGGCCCTAATAAGGAGAAATGTGTCATGGACAGCGATGACACTTCTAATCTCTGGAAAATTCCCATATAGCATACAGTTTCTGAAATATACTAAGAACATGTAACCTATACCAATTTAACCTAGGGAAGGCTGAGCATCTCTTCTGATTTCACAAGTCTTTCATATGGTTCATCAATAGTAATCCAGCAAGTAAACCTCATTATTTCTAACATCTCTCTTTTCAAAAGGCTATATAATAAGTCTTTGCGATTTTCCAGGGCCCCCCTAGGAAATCTCAAAATAGTTTTAGTAGCAAAAAAAATCCTGAAAGCTTCATTTTATTTTATATTCAGAGTTCCATTTTAGGGAGGCAAAAGCCAGACACTGTCAGGCGATTTGAACACTTATGACAGGAATCAGATCTAGGTGTCTAAAAAACTATTTGGGGGCTGGGTACAGTGGCTGACACCTGTAATTTCGCACTTTGGGAGGCCGAGGCTGGTGGATCACCCGAGGTCAGGAGTTTGGACCAGGCTGGCCAACATGGGGATGAAACCCCATCTCTACTAAAAATACAAAAATTAGGCAGGCATGGTGGCATGTGCCTGTAATTCTAGCTACTGGGGAGGCTGAGGCAGAAAAATCACTTGAACCGGGGAGGTGAAGGTTGGAGTGAGCCGAGAATGTGCCACTGCACTCCAGCCTGGGCAACAAAGCGAGACTCCGTCTGAAAACAAACAAACAAAAAACAAACCCAAAACAAAACAAAAACTAAGACAAAACTCTTTGGCTCCTCATTTCTAAGTGACAATGAAGTATTTAGAAAGTAAACATAGAAGGTAACGTGACTGTAAGGAGCCTTAGATCTTTCCTAAGTGAGAAATTTTTGTTTTCTTAAATAGTCAAGGACATAATAATAATAAAGTCAGCATAAACCACTGAAGGTTATTCCAGTAAAACACAGAATCTTTGCTGTCTAGGTCGATTACATAAGAAAAACAAAAAGCCCTTCATCTTGTAGATGAAGGCAATAAACAGTAACCAAGGGAACAAGCCTGTCAAAACTGAGCAAAATTTGTCAGATTTCGTAGCCTTTCAGACTCATTGTTTGCACAAGCCATAACCCCGAGGCAAACAAAATTGTGAGAATAATGAATCAATGAAACAAAAATTTATATTTTCTATAAACTTAAGTATTAAGTAGAAGTAATGGTAGCTTGTTCAATCAAGAAACCTGTTTAAGAACATGCCCAAATAGAATTAAAATACTAGCAGGTATTATATTTAATGCTGATAAATCAGAATTTATCTAGCTAATCTGATTATCAGCTAATCTGTAGCTGTTTTTATTAATCCAAAATTATTTAACTAGTCTTGGTTGCTGAAGATTTACCTAAATTATGTGAATTTGAAATCTTAAAACATTTCCATGTTACTTTCTATAAAAATTACATTGAAAGTATTAGAAGTTCGATTCCCTTATTTTCTAGCAATTCTAGGAACAATTAATACAAGCACTTATTTATCTCTATAAGCTAATCAGAATAGAGCTCCTTTAATTTCAGAGATTATCTAACCCAATTTATTAATATCAACAAGAGGTGAAAATTATTATGTAAGACTTAAAGGCCTTTCTGAATTACAGAAACATAAGCGTGGAAACAAACAGAAGGAGCTTACAGTTTTAATTATAGATTTTCGGTCATGAGTCAAAGTAAACATACATTTATAAAACTCGCCAAAGAGCTTTTTTACTAGTAGGTATCGAAGGGGACCAGAATATGTCACCCCAGAATATGCTATTTTGGCATAAGGATTATTTGGAGCTGAAGATAATTGAAAAATAGCGGATGCAGGAAAAAGCTCCCTTCTGTTTAAAAGCAGGACATACACGTCCCTTTTTTGTAAAGTTGTCTCCCTCTTCTATATAAGGAAGAGAACTACTGGAGACAATGCTTATCCCTGGAGACTCATCTGTATAACAAACCGTACTAAACAACCTTACTTGCCATACATTTCCTAATTTCCTACTCACCTTCCCATAATCATTTTACACCCCCCCCCACCCTCCAAGAAACCAAAAGGCACCCCCTTTCCTTGGTTTAATCTCTTCTCCATACCTTATCTTTCTTGTTAAGATGATAAATAAGCTCCAGATTCTAGCTGGCTGGTGGCTCATGCCTGTAATCCCAGCACTTTGGGAGGCCAAGGGAGGCAGATCACCTGAGGTCAGGAGTTCAAGACCAGCCTGGCCAACATGGTGAAACCCCATCTCTACTAAAAACACACAAAAAATTAACTGGGCATGGTGGCAGGTGCCTGTAATCCCAGCTACTTGGGAGGCTGAGGCAGGAGAATCACTTGAACCTGGGAGGCGGAGGTTGCAATGAGCCAAGATTGCACCACTACACTCCAGCCTGGGCAACAGAGCAAGACTCTGTCTCAAAAAACAAAAAAAGGAAAAAAAAGCAAATTCTAACCATTTCCTCAAGCCCCATTTGTTTGTGAAATCCTGTGTGTGCCAATATACTTAATTAAATTTGTTTTTCTCTTGTTAATCTGTCTTTTGTCAGATTGTTTAATTTGTAGGGTCCCAGCCATTGAACTTAGGAGACAGGAGGAAAATTTTTTCCTCCCTTGCAATTTAAACTCTTAATGATTTGCATTCCAAATATAAAAGTGAACAAGCAGAAAAGACTAACAAACTAGATTCTCTGTCATTTCTCACCCAGCAGAAACAAGTTCTATGTAAACTCCTAATTCATTTGCAGAGATCCTCAAATGATCTGATCATACAACCAAATTCCATCTGGGCACCATGGCTCACGCCTATAATCCCAGCACTTTGGGAGGCCGAGGCAGGAGGATTACGAAGTCAGGAGTTTGAGACCAGCCTGGTCAACATAGTGAAACCCTGTCTCTACTAAAAATACAAAAAATTAGCTGAGCGTGGTGGCAGGCACCTGTAATCCTAGTTACTCAGGAGGCTGAGGCAGGAGAATCACTTGAACCCAGGAGGCGGAGGTTGCAGTGAGCCGAGATCACACTATTGCACTCCACCCAGGCAACAGTGTGAGGCTGTGACTCAAAAACAAGCAACAAACAAACAAACAAACAAAACAACCAATTTCCCAGCCAAAAAGGCAAACAAACTAAATTCTCTGGAGCCTTTCACCCAACAGAGACTAGATCTCTATGCAACATTTACAAAGATCATTAAATGGTCAGACCATAAAACTAATTCTCAATGGAGAATAATTTACTGGCTATAAACAAACCAAAACCAAAATTAGTAAGGGCAAAATAAAATTAGAAAAACAGAGTCAGCAAAATTCAATGGCTCACTTTGTGTTACTTGACCTCATGAATCAAGAAAAGGTATTTCTGTGCTTCCACTGCCCATGTGGTGCACTTCTCTGTGGATGAAATCTACCTGGCTCTGGTCAGGAAATCCACAGGGCATCTTGGTGAATCCTCCAAAACTGTTAAAAGATAACTTTCAGAAAAAGGTATTAGGTTGGTGCAAAAGTAATTGCGGTTTGGATCACTACTTTTAATGGCAAAAACCACAATAACTTTTTCCCCAACCTAATAAAATCATGACTCTTCTATAGATATAAAAATGAACATGTGCTAAAAAATTTATTTTGCTCATATGATACTACGGAATAAGACACATGTTATAATTGGTGTATTTGTTTGCTTGGGATGCCATAGCAAGGTATGACAAACTGGGTGGCTTAAACAACAGAAATTTGTTCTCTCACAGTTCTCGTGGCTGGAAGTTTGAAATCAAGGTGTTGGTAGGATTGGTTCCTTCTGGGGGCTTTGAGGAGAATCTGTTTTGTGCATCTCTCCCAGTTTCTGGTGGTTTGGTGGCAATCCTCTCTGTTCCTTAGCTTGGAGACATTGCCCTATCTCTCACTTCCTCTTCACATGGCATTCTTTTGTGTATGCATAAAGAGGAAGGTAATTTGTCTCTGTGTCTAAATTACCTTTTATTTTTCTTAAGGACACAGTCATATTATATCAGGGCCCACTCTCATGGCCTCATCTTGATCATCTGCAAAGACGATCCAGATAAGCTCACATTCCCGGGTGCTGGGGGTTGGGACATATCTTCAGTATTTTTGGGAGAAGGGGACACAATTCAACCCATAACAGCTGGTTCAAAGGAAAAGTCAAAGCAGCACAAGTTTTTTTTTATTACGAGTAAAGGAATGCTGAGATGAATTGCAAATGGAGGCAGAACTGTTTTATCCATTGGTGAAGGCTAGGGCCAGGGGGAGTCAATTAAATCACTCCCAGACAGGACGGAAGTTATATATCTATCAGTTACCTACAACTTACAAAGATTTACAAAGTAGCTCTAAGACAATAAACAGGGCTAGAATCTCATAACCCAGAAGGGTATGCATAAGTGATGCATTGTTTTCTATTAAAACGTATTTTTTTCTATACAACTATTAATCTGTTTATTTTCTTTCTATGGATTAAGTGGTCCGAAAATCTGCTCTGCATTAAGTGGTCCTGAAGTCTCATGTGCGTGATTCATTTTCTTGGCAAACTTATCGCCGCTCCAATTTCTAGCCCTGCTTCCTGTAACACTGGGAGGGAGGTTTGGCCATGTTTTCCTCAGTGGGGTTGTTGGATGCTTGAGGAGAGCAGTTCCCTCTGTCTAACAAGGTGTTGCAGATGCTCTCTGTTTATTCCCTGCTTGGTCTCCTCAGGCAGGTAGGAAACTAGGCTTAGATAAATAAAGGAGAAGGCCAGGTGCGGTGGCTCACGCCTGTAATCCCAACACTTTGGGAGGCTGAGGCAGGCAGATCATCTGAGGTTAGGAGTTCAGGATCAGCCCGGCCAAAATGGTGAAACACTGTCTCTACTAAAAATACAAAAATTAGCTGGGCATGATGGCAGGTGCCTACAATCCCAGCTACTCAGGAGACTGAGGCAGGAGAATCACTTGAACCTGGGAGGTGGAGGTTGCAGTGAGCCAAGATGGTGCCATTGCACTCCAGCCTGGGTGACAGAATGAGACCCCAACTCAAAATTAAATAAATAAATAAATAAGAATCACTAAAGGTTACCAGATTCATTATGACAGCTACAGGAGCTGCAACTTCAGAATGCAGTGAGCCCTTTTCAGCACTATTTATTTATTTATTTATATTGTCTAACACTTTCTTTTATTATTGCTTTGTGTTTCCCGGAAGAGTAGAGGCCTGGTGAGGGGGTAGCAGAGTCTTCTTGTTGAGAAATCTATGCCCAGCTCCCAGATGGCCAGGAAGGGGCCACCGGCTCTGGGCTGCTGCCCTGCACCAGAGCTTCTCAGGTGTTCCTTGGATCTCACTTGGGTCAGCACTTTATTTACAACTCTCAGTCCTCATACCTCAGCCTCCAAAATGCATATGGTATATCATTTTATGTCATTTGCTGGGCCTGTTGAAATTCTTCTCACAGCTATGTGGGCAGGAGGGAAAAGGGTTGATACAGAAACAGGTATGCAAAGTGCCTATATCTTTAAAAATTAAAACACACTTTGGGAGGCCAAGGCAGGTGGACCACTTGAGGTCAGGAGTTGGAGATCAGCCTGACCAACATGGTGAAACCCTGTCTCTACTAAAAATACAAAAATTGGCCCGGTGTGGTGGTGGGCACCTATAATCCCAGTTAGGAGGCTGAGGCAGGAGAATTGCTTGAACCCGGGAGGGGGAGGTGGCAGTGAGCCAAGATCATGCCACTGCACTCTAGCCTGGGTGACAAAGTGAGACTGTCTCAAAAATAAAATAAAATAAAATAAAATAAATAAAAAATAAAACACAAGCATGAACTTCGTAAGAAAGCGTTTTGGGGATTTATAGATTCAGAGCCTCAATAAGGAAATGTCTTTCTCCCTGATAAAAATAACTTTGGGAAAGATAAATTTAGGAATTCTCTTCCCCATGATTCAGATTTCTGACATTCTTTGGTATTTTCACTATACAGTTGCCTTTTTTTTTCTGTATTACTTTTTTCCAGAAAGAGAAAATCTTACTGGAGAATGCCGTGCCAAGCCTGAGAATGTTGAGTATCCTAGGCCAAGCTCAGTAGGTCAAAGAGCTTTCCAGCAGGAAATTCTTCTGTCTGTAATAATTGAGGCCAGTTTCATGGGATGAGGCTGACAATCTGCAGGGAGGCAAGGAGGGTCCTTTTGGCTTTTTATTTTTTCATCCAGCTCTCTGGTTTACTCCCCCTTATTTAAGCTTTTAGCAGCTTCCTAGGCACCACTCTGCCTGGAAGTTTTCCAGGTGGATGTCCTACCCTAAATTCTCTTTTGTCATCGGCCTCTTCAGGCAGAACCCATGCTGTAATGCCTGGGAGGTCCTTGCTGTTTTCTTTCCTGTCTCTGGGTGAACTCATCTCACATGTTCCAAGAGAAAACACAAGAGAGATAGGGCTCTTTCCATTTGTAAATTCCAGGCCTGCTTTCTCTCAGGCTTTTCAATTTCTTTTGAGACTTGGTGTGTGTGGTTTTGCCCAAGCAATGCATCACCTGGAACCCATGCACTTATGTCTCTCAGGAGCTCCACGCCCTTTCTCTGTCTTTGCCAGTTCCCCTCACCTGTCCCTTCTTTTTTAACTTTCTCCCATTTATTAAGTGCTGATTGTATGACCTGCACTTTGGTAAGCTCTTTAATGCATTATTTTTATCTCACCTTCCAAGCAACTCTATGGGATAGGGACAATGATTCCCAGTTTGCAGTTGAGAAAACAAGGTTTAGGGCAGTTAAATGACCTGCCCATGGTCACATGGCTAAGCTGAAGAGTCAGGATTTAAATCTAGGCCTAAGTGACTGAAAAGCTGGTATGGTTTACTGTTTGTTTATGTGCCATGGGGGAGAAACATCTGTTATGACACTCTAGAAACAAAATACTGAATTAATATACAGTCATGTGTTGCTTAACAATGGAGATATATTCTGAGAAGTGCATGATTGTGTGAATATCATAGAATATACTTACACAAACCTAGATGCTATAGCCCACTACACATCCAGACCACATGGTATAGCCTATCATTCTCAGACTACAAACCTGTACAGCATGTTACTGTACTGAATACTGTAGGCAACTGTAACACAGTGGAAAGTGTTTGTGTATTAAAACATTTAAACAGGCCAGGCGCGGTGGCTCACGCCTGTAATCCCAACACTTTGGGAGGCCGAGGCAGGCAGATCACCTGAGGTCAGGAGTTCAAGACCAGCCCGGCCAAAATGGTGAAACACTGTCTCTACTAAAAATACAAAAATTAGCTGGGCATGATGGCAGGTGCCTACAATCCCAGCTACTCAGGAGACTGAGGCAGGAGAATCACTTGAACCTGGGAGGTGGAGGTTGCAGTGAGCCAAGATGGTGCCATTGCACTCCAGCCTGGGTGACAGAATGAGACCCCAACTCAAAATTAAATAAATAAATAAATAAGAATCACTAAAGGTTACCAGATTCATTATGACAGCTACAGGAGCTGCAACTTCAGAATGCAGTGAGCCCTTTTCAGCACTATTTATTTATTTATTTATATTGTCTAACACTTTCTTTTATTATTGCTTTGTGTTTCCCAGAAGAGTAGAGGCCTGGTGAGGGGGTAGCAGAGTCTTCTTGTTGAGAAATCTATGCCCAGCTCCCAGATGGCCAGGAAGGGGCCACCGGCTCTGGGCTGCTGCCCTGCACCAGAGCTTCTCAGGTGTTCCTTGGATCTCACTTGGGTCAGCACTTTATTTACAACTCTCAGTCCTCATACCTCAGCCTCCAAAATGCATATGGTATATCATTTTATGTCATTTGCTGGGCCTGTTGAAATTCTTCTCACAGCTATGTGGGCAGGAGGGAAAAGGGTTGATACAGAAACAGGTATGCAAAGTGCCTATATCTTTAAAAATTAAAACACACTTTGGGAGGCCAAGGCAGGTGGACCACTTGAGGTCAGGAGTTGGAGATCAGCCTGACCAACATGGTGAAACCCTGTCTCTACTAAAAATACAAAAATTGGCCCGGTGTGGTGGTGGGCACCTATAATCCCAGTTAGGAGGCTGAGGCAGGAGAATTGCTTGAACCCGGGAGGGGGAGGTGGCAGTGAGCCAAGATCATGCCACTGCACTCTAGCCTGGGTGACAAAGTGAGACTGTCTCAAAAATAAAATAAAATAAAATAAAATAAATAAAAAATAAAACACAAGCATGAACTTCGTAAGAAAGCGTTTTGGGGATTTATAGATTCAGAGCCTCAATAAGGAAATGTCTTTCTCCCTGATAAAAATAACTTTGGGAAAGATAAATTTAGGAATTCTCTTCCCCATGATTCAGATTTCTGACATTCTTTGGTATTTTCACTATACAGTTGCCTTTTTTTTTCTGTATTACTTTTTTCCAGAAAGAGAAAATCTTACTGGAGAATGCCGTGCCAAGCCTGAGAATGTTGAGTATCCTAGGCCAAGCTCAGTAGGTCAAAGAGCTTTCCAGCAGGAAATTCTTCTGTCTGTAATAATTGAGGCCAGTTTCATGGGATGAGGCTGACAATCTGCAGGGAGGCAAGGAGGGTCCTTTTGGCTTTTTATTTTTTCATCCAGCTCTCTGGTTTACTCCCCCTTATTTAAGCTTTTAGCAGCTTCCTAGGCACCACTCTGCCTGGAAGTTTTCCAGGTGGATGTCCTACCCTAAATTCTCTTTTGTCATCGGCCTCTTCAGGCAGAACCCATGCTGTAATGCCTGGGAGGTCCTTGCTGTTTTCTTTCCTGTCTCTGGGTGAACTCATCTCACATGTTCCAAGAGAAAACACAAGAGAGATAGGGCTCTTTCCATTTGTAAATTCCAGGCCTGCTTTCTCTCAGGCTTTTCAATTTCTTTTGAGACTTGGTGTGTGTGGTTTTGCCCAAGCAATGCATCACCTGGAACCCATGCACTTATGTCTCTCAGGAGCTCCACGCCCTTTCTCTGTCTTTGCCAGTTCCCCTCACCTGTCCCTTCTTTTTTAACTTTCTCCCATTTATTAAGTGCTGATTGTATGACCTGCACTTTGGTAAGCTCTTTAATGCATTATTTTTATCTCACCTTCCAAGCAACTCTATGGGATAGGGACAATGATTCCCAGTTTGCAGTTGAGAAAACAAGGTTTAGGGCAGTTAAATGACCTGCCCATGGTCACATGGCTAAGCTGAAGAGTCAGGATTTAAATCTAGGCCTAAGTGACTGAAAAGCTGGTATGGTTTACTGTTTGTTTATGTGCCATGGGGGAGAAACATCTGTTATGACACTCTAGAAACAAAATACTGAATTAATATACAGTCATGTGTTGCTTAACAATGGAGATATATTCTGAGAAGTGCATGATTGTGTGAATATCATAGAATATACTTACACAAACCTAGATGCTATAGCCCACTACACATCCAGACCACATGGTATAGCCTATCATTCTCAGACTACAAACCTGTACAGCATGTTACTGTACTGAATACTGTAGGCAACTGTAACACAGTGGAAAGTGTTTGTGTAGTCAAACATATTTAAAAATAGAAAAAGTACAGTAAAAATACAGTATTATAATCTCAAGGTGCCTCTGTGGTGTGTGCAGTCTGTCGTTGACTGAAAGGTGGTTATGTAGTGCCTGACTATGTTTTGTCAGCTGTGAAACTTTAAGGATGCTCAAACTGATGAAGCTGATTTAGGATGGAGGACTCAGTTTATGGAAAAAAATGCCAGCATTCTTATAATATGATGTTTACCTCTTTTCTTTGAATTGCTCCTTTTCATAGATTTGTCTCAAAGGCTGAGACCATCTTGGTTAGTCTTGCTGAATGCAAAAGCTTATGTGATTTCCTGGAGATCAGACTTTTAATAAATTCTGGTAGAGCTGGTCTTGGGATAAATTTAGAAAAATAAGAGGTTTGACCTTTGAGGCGGCCATCTCTCATTTCTGTTACTCTCTTTCTCTTTAAAATAAACCCACCTACCCAAATTCCCATAATAATCTCAGGGACTTATGGCCATGACTTCTGCTATTAGGGAGAGAATTGATCAGCTAAAACCATTCACTTGACTTAGTGAGTCATTCTTCTGAGCATAAAGGAACACTTTAAGAGACTGATTTGAGTAATAATAAAACTCCGGTCTCCTCCACAGCTGGCTCTGCGTAAATTACTTTTTCTCTATTGCAATTCCCCTGCATTAATAAATTGGCTCTGTCTATGCAGTGGGCAAGGTGAACCCATTGGGCAGTTACAAATTTGGGGGCTTGTCCAGGATAGCCCTTGTGGCTAGCTGCCCACAGTTTGGTAGCCTGCCTCTGGCCATGGATCCAGAGGTCAGCTCAAGTGGCCACCTAGTTTTCTTGGACTAGTGGCTGACTCTGGCACCATCTCTTCCAGTGGGGCACTGCCAACCCAATGTGCATGGATTTAATTGCAATGGAGAAATAGTCCTCAGGAGACATCTCATAACTGAAGCCCTATCACTGGGTGTCCGTACGTAGCGCCATGGTGGGGTGCTGTAGCCAGGTCATGGAGTGTTTGTAGCTATAGCCCCATTATGGGGTGTCTAGGTTGGTGAGTATCCTAGGCACTGCCAATGTCTCCTTCCTTCTCCTGACTGGTTCTGTAACCCCATGGCGGGGTGTCTATCTGTAGCCCCATTGTGGGGTGTCTGCCTGTAGCTCCACCATGGGGTGTCTATCTCAGTTCAGCTCCTGGGGGGTCTTGTTGGCTCTCCCTAACTAGTAGGAAGAGTCTTGGTTCCGGAGACTTCTTCTCTATCAGGAAGGTTTTGGGGAGATTTCTCAGATGGAGAATAGGAAGACAGTTTGGAAGAAGTATTCTTGGAATTCTTGGTTAGGGATCTTGATTTGGAAGGCCTTCTGTCTGTCTTATGTTTGTGTGTGTTTGTATATGTGGAGGGGATCTTTGGAGGAATTGCTGATGGAAGTCCAACAGGCCTAACTCAGAGAACCCTCCTTATTTGTCTGGTTACATTCAGTGAGCCCCGAAGTAAGCTCAACAGGCCTGACTTGGGTTGACTGTGTGCTCTTTGTCTTGCCCAGAGGTCACCCATTGAATTACTGTTCTGAGGTCATCCCTCCCCACCTGGAGTAGATCAAAGACAACAGGGACCAAGAGGAGAAATTTTGAGCCTTGCCATGTCAATATTGGGTACTGAATAAGGTGACTAGTGTCTGTTTTGTTATGTGTATTTTGCTGGCATGGAGAATGTTAATTTGGTTCCCCAAGCAGCCTATTGGGCAACATCTTGGAAAATTGAGAATCTTTTGCCTATGGTTCCATAAAACAGAAAAGGGTGATTTTCTTTTGTTGAGTGGCTTGACCCTCACAGGTATGGCACAGTGGTCAGGGTCATCAAAAACCACTCTGTTCCTGTGGAAGCTTCAAAGAAAGAGAACGTGGAAACCTGGTATGCCAGCAAAAAGGATAAGAAATTCTTACTAGCCAAGTTTCTGCTTTCTCTCTCTCTCTCTCTCTCTCTGTGTGTGTGTGTGTGTGTGTGTGTGTGTGTAAATGATAAACACCACTATTTGTCTCCTCTGCAAGGGTTTGATTAGTAGAAAAAAGGATTTGTGAGACTAGTCTTAGGTTGTAGCAAATCTGGTATACTTTGTGCTAAGAATTTGTCTTTCTGTGTTGTTCTATAATGGAGAGAGGGGCATCACAGGATAAAACGTGGGTTTAGAACTCCTATAAGCCTACTTTTCAAGCCAGCCTGCCAGGCTGGTCAGTTACAAACTTTGCTGAGAGTCCCTGAAACCAATCTGGATGAAAATTCTCTGTCTTGTTTTGTGTCCTTAAGAGCTTAACTTTGTGACCTGTGGAGATACTTTCTCTTGGTTTCCTCGAACCAGAGGACAGGAATTTGAAGGTTTGTGTCATAGTTAGCCCTAAAAATTACCTCGAGCAGTTAAGAACCTTTACAAGCTTGAAATTGACTGCTCTAGACTTCTTCAGGGAACAGCAATAGAAACTGCTCAATGCCGTGTAGCTCAGTAGGTCAGGTTTTGCCTTTTGACAATGGTGGCCTGGGTTCAATTCTTGGCTTCCAGAATGATTCCTTTCTGGTTTGTCAGTTGTGTAACTTTGCCACTAATATTGAGGTGTATAGTGGATAGCTTCTGACTTCCTGATTGGATTTTCCTTTCTCTGAATGACCCTTGGGGAGATTCTAAATCTTGTTAAAAAAAAAAAAAAAAAAAAAGAAGAAAAAAAAGAAAGGAAGGAAGGAAGGAAGGAACTGTTTATCATGTCTTTGAAATACCTTGGGCATCCATGGTTAAGTCATAACCTTAGTTAAAACATACTAATTTCTCATGGAAGGTTACCTGTGGTAGAATTCAAAAGCCAAAAATATTGGCTGTCCTGGGTAATAAGCAATTTTTCTTTTGAGAAACGAGCTTTATGGTTAAATTCAACTTAATTAAAAATGGATACCCAAGGTATACATATTTAAAAGGCCTTTATCTTTTTCCTCTTCTTGAGTTGTGTTTTTCTGAAAAAGTTTTTTTCTTCTCAGTAGACTGAATTGTTTTTCTCCATTTTGTCTTATTGCCACTGTTAGTATCTACAGGAAAAAACTCAAGGTAATTACTAACAACCTGGGACTCCTGGGGAAAAACAGAGAAGGCACCACAGACCCCATTCTGGGAAAAACTTGTTTTCCTCATGGAACCCCAGGAATTGAAAACAATAAATCCCTGTCAAAATCTAAGGCTCTGTTCTGTTTTGCCTTGCATTAACTAATAGTTTTGACTTTTGGGGGTATCAAATTATTTTATTTTATGGGAAAGCTTTTAGCCTTGGTGTGTAATAACTAGGTAAAAAAAATATGTACTTTAAGAAATGGCTAATGTCAGTTATGAAGAGATACTTAGCTCTTTGCATGTTTGGGTCAAAGAAGCATGCTCTTGGCCACCTGGAAGATAAGCAAACATCCCCAACCCCCACTGAAAGATGAGACTCCTGTGGGGGATGGGCTAATTAAAAAATGGGCTGATTGGCTTTGAATTGCCTTGCAATGAAATGCATGGTAGAAGCACTGCATTATATTCTCTTGTAGTATTTCCCTCCCTTTTGGGGATCCAGGATCCAGTATAAAATGGCACCTTTAATTTTGAGGATCTGTCTTTGTCTTCCAGTTGTGCCTGCTTATTAGGCCCTAAAAACTTCATGCTTTCCTGGCCCTGTTCCTCCGAGGGATCCACCCTGAAGCCAGTAATCCAATTAAAAAACTAGCAAATGAAAAATCTTACAACTACTGGATCTTCTGTCTGTCTGTTTGTATATTTATATGTGTTGTGTGTGTGTGATGTTTATATATAAAAGAGATCTGATTAATTGGCTTAGAAAAATAAGCACTTAAATCATATATTATCAGAAAAATAGAAACTTTAATGCCTTCTTTTTCACAACAAGAAGTAACAACAAGAAGATTTTAGTAACCTATTCAGTTTTAAAGATTATTAGTAAAATAAAAATATCTTCAAAATTTAGACATTTGTTCTAAATTAAGGTCAGATATTAGATTTGCTATATGCTTTAAGGTCATAAACTGCTTCTTCGAGTTTTGAAAATTGTTCAATTTACCTACTTTGGGACATGATATTAGAGATAAGGTCTGGGGACATATGGAAAGCCATGCCCCCTAGCTATGCTGAAAAGGGTCAGTACTCCTGATGTCCTAGGCTCCACATCCAGTACCTAAATAAATTGCCTACTTACCAGGTTTTTCACCAAAAATAAAAGTTGTTAAGAGTTAACATTGTAACATATAATTGAGAGTACTGGAGAAACAGTTTTACATATAAGATTGTCAGGTATAGAAGTAAAGTAGAATGTAATCTTGGTGGGAGATTATAAGAAGATATGGGAATATGGTTTTTGTTAAAGACAATGTAATTTTGTCTAGTTTAGAAGGTTTTAATAGATTTTTCTTAACCTAAAGAGTAAGGGGACAAAACTGAAGGTTTAAGCAAATTAAAAAAAGGGTTTGTAAAGGGTTAACCTTGTAAAAATGTTGTGTGGGTATAAGCAAGTTGGCTAAAATTTAAATGAGATTATTTAGTTTTTTCTATAGGTTAAAACATTAAAATCATACTGATGTGGGGCAAGAATCTGGGCCCATGTGTCCAAATAATATGATTTTCTTAAAAAAATTAATCTGCTGTTTAATGGAAAATTATAAAAGGTTCTAAAAAGTTTATGAAAATCTTACCTTCTGGTCAAATTAATTAAAACTGAACAGGTTTATAAAATTTTATTTGAAGACTACCTTTAGCATTAAAGATGCAATAATGTGGCTGGGCACAGTGGCTCATGCCTGTAATTCCAGCACTTTTGGAGGCTGAGGTCGGTGGATCACCTTAGGTCAGGAGTTCGAGACCAGCCTGGCCAACTTGGGGAAATGCTGTCTCTACTAAAAATACAAAAATTAGCCAGGCATGGTGACACACACCTATAAAACCAGCTACTCAGGAGGTTGAGACATGAGAATCACTTTAACCCAGGTGGTGGAGGTTGCAGTGAGCCAACATGGCACCATTGCTCTCCAGTCTGGGCCACAGCACAACTCTGCTTTTTTTTTTTTT
>NW_012104554.1:1500684-1502836 GCF_000951045.1 Mandrillus leucophaeus
TTTTTTGTATTTTTAGTAGAGACGGGGTTTCGTTGTGTTAGCCAGGATGGTCTTGATCTCTTGACCTCATGATCTGCCTGCCTTGGCCTCCCAAAGTGCTGGGATTATAGGCGTGAGCCACCGTGACTGGCCAATATCCAGTGTTTTAAAACTTTAATATTTGACAGACTTTCTAAAATCAAATTAAAAAGCATGTGTTTTTCTGACCTAATTAATCATTTATATATTATGTCCCCTGCAAGTCCAAAAATAACATATTTGGCTTATTCGGTATAAAAATCACACAAAAAGCATTGTCAAATATGAAATGGTGTTTAGCTTTCATTGGGTTGTATTTGTATAAATATGTTATTAGTATGTGTTCCAAAATTATGGGAAACTCCTATAATTCTAATATAACTTAGCATATTATATTAATAGCTATAATTGTTATGTAAAGTTGTTGTATCCCACAGAAGTAACCAAAATTCCTAGTCAATTGTGGCTTTAATAATGGCTGTCCTAAGACTTTTTGTTATCTAAAAAAATTGTTGTCTTTTTTAACCCTCTACGAAAGGTGGTTTATAGTCAGCTATAGGACTGTAACAGATGCTCTTGAATGCACGTTTCTAATAACTTTGGAGAAAGTAACATTAGAATAGAGGAAAAAGCTTTTGTGACTCTCATGGAGAGCTGAAATGTTTATAAATATCAAGCAGGACAAAAGTTAACTAAATGGACTAAACTAATAGAAAACTGAAGTAATCTTTTTTTATAAAACTTTTTTGCTTAAAACATTGCTAATCCTTTTTGTTTTCTAGAGCCAAAAAACTTTTTCTAAAGCTACTTACAGCTTTTAACAATTAAGCAAAGTATGTTCCTGTGAACAAAATTTGGAGCATATTTGTTTCTCTCTACCTAATTTCTCCAAAATTTGAAAATTATTTGTAAATATTCTCAATTTGTGGTAGTACAGTTATTTGCGTAAGTGCAATAGAAATCTGATTTCTTTTGTAACAGGACACAATTGGAGAAACTGGTTACTTTACCAAGGTTTTGACAGGAATGGCATGCTTTCTTTAAAAAGTCAAAGTTGAGTCAGGCACGGTGGCTCATGCCTATAATCCCAGCACTTTGGGAGGCCAAGGCAGGTGGATCACTTGAGGTCAGGAGTTTGAGACCAGCCTGGCAAACATGGCAAAACTCCATCTCTGCTAAAAATACAAAAAATTCGTCAGATGTGGTGGCACACACCTGTAATCCCAGCTACTTGGGAGGCTGAGGCAGGCTAATTGCTTGAACCTAGGAGGCAGAGGTTGCAGTGAGCTGAGATGGTGCCTCTGCACTCCAGCCTGGGCAACAGAACAAGACTCCGTCTCAGCAAAACAAAAAAAAAGCTAACAACAACAAAAAAAAATCAAAGTTGACTTACAAAGCCAATAAAAGCCCCTTGGGAAAACTGGCCTCATATCCTGTCTACACAGTCCCTGTACAGGGTTCCTGACCTGTAGTAAGTGAAAAATGTCACTTTCTAACAGGCTCAGGAGCCCCAAGTTATCTTGGGATGTCAAGAGAAGAGAAATTTACCCAACTTATAAGTATTTAAGCTTACAAACCCATGACTGGGCTCAGATTTAAAAAGTCTTTTCTAAGATTCCTTATGGAATAGAGTTCCATCAAAGTCAATTTAAAAAACCTCTGTGGGAAATAATCATTCTTGCTGCACTTTATGCAAATAATCAGACCAAATATAATAAGACTAAAACTTACTTTTGCAAACAAATCAGTTCTATCATAACTTGTTTTTAATAAAAGTGGAAACTAGAAAGAGAAAAATTATGCTTCAAAAAACTATAGTACATTTGGGCCGGGTGCGGTGGCTCACGCTGTAATCCCTGCACTTTGGGAGGCCAAGGCAAGCGGATCACCTGAGGTCAGGAGTTCAAGACCAGCCTGACCAACATGGAGAAAGAAACTCTGTCTCTACTAAAAATAGAAAAAAATTAGCCGGGCATGGTGGCACATGGCTATAATCCCAGCTACTCAAGAGGCTGAGGCAGGAGAATCACTTGAACCCAGGAGGCAGAGGTTGCGGTGAGCTGAGATCGTGCCATTGCACTCTAGCCTGGGCAACAAGAGTGAAACTCTGTCTCAAAACAAAAACAAAAACAAA
>NW_012104554.1:1508098-1509661 GCF_000951045.1 Mandrillus leucophaeus
ATCTCGGCTCACCGCAACCTCTGCCTCCCGGGTCCAAGTGATTCTCCTGCCTCAGCCTCCCGAGTTGCTGGGATTACAGGTGCACACCACCATGCCTGGCTAATTTTTGTATTTTTCGTAGAGACGGGGTTTCTCATGTTGATCAGGCTGGTCTTGAACTCCTGACCTCAGGTGATCCACCCGCCTTGGCCTCCCAAAATGTTGGGATTACAGGTGTGAGCCACTGTGCCTGGCCTATATCAAATACTTTTAAAAATCCTAGAACTAACCAAGACAGATTTCACTCTAGGAACAGCATCTACCTGTCATTTATAATTGAGACTTTTTAGTATAACTCTCAAGTTTGAGGAACAGAGATTAACTTACATCAAGTGTTTTATAATTGCAATTATCTTGGAGGAGTGAGGGTAGGAAAACAGATCATAATTTAGATTGCATGGTAACATTTTTCACACAGTTTAATAAGAAGATTTAAGATGCAGGATTTGGAATCGTCAACCCAAATAGACTTCATTGTTCTTCCAAAAATGGCATGCACAATAAAAGAACAGTGTTAATAATAGTGATTACATGTGTGGGTTCAGGTGTTGGCTTGAAATCTCAGGTTATTCACTGTGTGATTCTGGATAATTAAGTCCCTGAGCCTATTTGCAAACCAGGAAGAGTTAATTCCTGCCTGTAGAGTTGTGAGTTGTTTTTGTTGTTGTTGTTTGTTTATTTGTTTTTTATGCGATCTCACTCTCTCGACCAGGCTGGAGTGATGTTTTTGATACAAAAACCTATAGGGGGCTGGGCACGGTGGCCCATGCCTGTAATCCCAGCACTTTGGAAGGCCGAGGTGGGTAGATCACTTGAGACCAGGAGTTCGAGACCAGCCCAGCCAACATGGCGAAACCTCATCTCTACTAAAAATACAAAAATTAGCTGGGCGTGGTGGTGCGTACCTATAATCCCAGTTACTCAGGAGGCACGAGAATTGCTAGAATCTAGAAGGCAGAAGTTGCAGTGAACCGAAACTGCACTATTGGACTCCAGCATGAGTGACAGAGCAAGACTCTGTCTCAAAAAACAAAGAAACAAACAAAAACCTATGGGGTAGGCAGGGCATGGAGAGAAAAGAAAAAAAATCCGCCTAAGGGGTAGATAATCTTAACCAAGTTTTTAGATAAGAAAACTGAGGCCCAGGGTGGTTAGGTGACTAGCCCAGAGTTGCACAGCTAATAAATGGCATTATCTCAGCACCAGGACCTACATTCAGGTTTTCTAATCCCAAATTCAGGAGTTCTTTCTATTATGCCACAGCACTAAAAGTTCAACTAAAATCAGACTGAGAAATTTAAAAGTGTATATTCTATTTATATAACAAATTATGATTCTCTCTTAGTAACCTGGAAGAGCAATTTGAAATTTGCAGATAATTTCATTCACTTGCTCTCCATAAGCCCCAGGAGGATGTGGGTTTTTTCAGATGAGAAGGTACGGAGGATTAGGGGTTTACAAAGCTTCTCGAAAGTCACAGGGCTAGGTTGGGGGCAGGTGTGCTGATGATAGTGCAGCTGCAAC
>NW_012104554.1:1511891-1514218 GCF_000951045.1 Mandrillus leucophaeus
AAAAAATTAGCCGGGCATGGTGGCACATGGCTATAATCCCAGCTACTCAAGAGGCTGAGGCAGGAGAATCACTTGAACCCAGGAGGCAGAGGTTGCGGTGAGCTGAGATCGTGCCATTGCACTCTAGCCTGGGCAACAAGAGTGAAACTCTGTCTCAAAACAAAAACAAAAACAAAAACAAACAAATGAAAAATCTATAGTACATCTGCTGTTAGCTGTTCTTGAGTTTTTTTCTGCAGTTTGGCTAAATCCTAAATTCTTTTTGGGCTATAAGTTCCCAAAGTAATGCTTTAAAATTTTTACTTTTAAAACTGGGAATTGCATTCCTTACACTAGTACTCGTTATTTACCTTATAGTATACTATTCCCTGAAATGTGGTACTAAAACTATAAATAATAATACCAACACCTTTGCCATGCAAGCCTTGGAACCCCAACCAGGCCTGCACGAGTACTCTCAGACTGTTGCAAAGCAGTTCTACTCCTCTTACCTCGGGGTCAGCACCTACCCTCACTATGCCCTTGATCAGCAGGAAGAAGTTAGAGCAGTCTTCACCCTTTTTCCATCTTCATTAGCCAACATCTTGAGGTTAAGGTGTTATAAAACCCAGAGGGAGGGATCGAAACTGCCATTGCAAAATTGTAACTGAGACAGTGAAAGAGATCTGACCTAACTGACTACATCTTGCTTCTAACCTTCAGGCTGTTCTTGTTCATTCCTGGGTGTAGGCTGAACTGACTTTGGGAGGAAATTATTTTATAGTTTATGGTTTAAAACAAAGACAATAACAATCCTTTCCCAAAACAAACCTTATTGCCTGGGGACTAGACTGCCTTTGTAGGACTAACAAATTAGCCACAAGATTAGAAATTATGGTTTAGGAGTTATGCAGTTGGAGGCTACAAGATTCTGACCCTCCCTAAACTGTTCCTAAGATCAGTGCTTGAGATATTTTGCAGACCCTGAACTTGATGGATCAGCTGGCACCACCCAGATCAATAAACTGGCTCATCTGATCTTGTGGCCCCCCCCACCCAGGAACCGACTCAGCCCAAGAAGACAGCTTCAATTTCCTACGATTTCATGTCTGACCCAACCAGTCAGCACTCTCCACTCACTGGCCTTCCCCCACCCACCAAATTATCCTTAAAAACTCTGATCCACAAATGTTCAGCAAGACTGATTTGAGTAATAATAAAGCTCTGGTCTCCTGCCAAAAAAAAACAACAAAAAAAACAAAAACAGAAAAACAAAAATTTCAAGAGAAAAACAATCTTAACCCAAAGCATTCCTTAATAATGACGGAATTTTAGGAGGCAGAGGTGTTTAGGGGTTGGTGGGCCTTCCTGGTGACACTTAGGTCAGATCTCCTACCTTCCACCAAGGTATCTCTCTCCCAAAATGGGGCTTTTGCATGTGCTATTCCCTTGGCCGGGATTTTGCCTCCCATTCCCATTTTTTTTGCCTAGTTAGCACCTGCTCATCTTGAAGGTCTCAGCTGAAGCATCACTTTCTCAGGGAAGCCCTTGCTGACCTCTTACACTGGGTCATATTCCGTTAATGGTGCTCACAGCACCATGACTATGCCTTCTTAGCACTTGCCACAATTTCCATTTTTTATACATTTATGTGACTATTCGATTGTTGGCTGACTCCCCTACTAGATACCAAGTTCTGTAAGGGCAGCGGTCATGCCTGCTCTTGGTCATTTGTATCTACAACATGTGTACCTTATCTGATTCATGGTGGGCCCCCATTAAATAGTTGTTGACTGAATAGACCAGGAAACTTCAGTGTCTTTAGGCATCTTCCTTTTTACTCCTGTCATTCCCCGCTGCCTTATGGAGGCCAAGAACATACATCAGTATCCTTCTACACAGAAACTTGTAAATATAAAACCTGGCAGAGCAAAGCAAAGGATGTTAAGCAGTCTCTCTTTTCCTGTTCCTTCCACATAGTCCCTTCACAATGCTCTATATGGACACAGTGCCAACGAGGCATGCACATGCTTGTGCCTCCCGGGGGTGAAGCCCATACCAAGCACATCAAAACACTCCTTGGGACAAACTTTAAATAACACAGGCATAGTCATACTGTGATCAAACCCGTGGACCCGAGTTTGCTGTTCAAGGCTCACAGCCCCAGGACACTGTCCTTTGCAGAAGTTGATTAGCACGATTTGGGCCATTGAACTAGGACTCCCTACCTCCCCAGGCAAAGCTTAATCTTGACTGTTTCTGCTTCTGTATTGGAAAAAGAGCGGTCCAGGTTTTGCATTTAAGATCAGGGCCATTTATGAAGGCTGTCTTTACCTTTCTTCTGTTTC
>NW_012104554.1:1516278-1524041 GCF_000951045.1 Mandrillus leucophaeus
TCTCACTCTGTCACCCAGGCAGGAATGCAGTGGCATGATCTCGGCTCACTGCAACCTCTGCCTCCCGGGTTCTAGTGATTCTCCTGCCTTAGCCTCCTGAGTGGATGGGACTACAGGCATGTGCCACCACACCCAGCTAATTTTTGTATTTTTAGTAGAGATGGGTTTTCACCATGTTGGCCAGGCTGGCCTCGAAATCCTGACCTCAAATGATCTGCCCACCTTGGCCTCCCAAAGTGCTGGGATTACAGGTGTGAGCCACCGTGCCCGGCCACAACCAGGTTTTGAAGAGGTCATAAACGGAGGAGTGTTCTGCCTGATTCTAACATCTACACACTCACCCATTACATACATACATTCCTTTTTGATAAATCAAGTCAGGCTTGCTAATCTTAATTTGGTGCCCTTTGCAGTGGTAATTAGTTTTACTGTGGGCCAATAAAAACCAAGATTCCAAATCAAGCACAAAACAATTCAACCAACAGATCCCTAGAAACCGATCAAGAAGGAAGAAAAAGAGATTAAGGAGATTTGGGCAGCTCCTTCATAACTCTCCTTGTAACTTTCATCAACATACAGCATGTTCCCCCAAAGGGGAGGCCCCCACCCTCACTCACCTCAGCATTGAAAGTGAAATAACACACTCCACGTTGCTGATCCTGGGTTGAAACGTATGACCTGCAGAAACTCAATGAGCTTGAATTAATATTTGTTAAAGAAGAAATATGGTTTTTAAAAGTAGTATCCTTTTGATCCCTGACTGCAAAATAAGCCGCTTGGAGCTAACTTAGCTTCTTCCCCTATTAACCGTGTCTCCCTCTCTTTCCCCAGGTTGTAGCTATTAAGCACAAATTGAGGACCATGTGGTCCTTTGTCCTGAGTCAGAAGCCTTTCAAGCTCCCACCCTGAGCCATCCAAGATTCCTTAACTTTCTTTCAGCCTCCATAAAAATCAATTATTGTTCTGTTTTATATACGTACACTGAACCTCTCAACAACCGCTTGATTCAGCAGAACGCTCTGGTCTTAAACTTTTCAGTGAAGCAGTGAGTGATGAAAGCTTTAGTGTAGCTACTGAACTGATCCTGACAGCAAAAAGGAGAAAAAAAAAGTTTGCTTCCAGAATTGTAAGAAGTGTGTTTCATTGCACAATATCCTAACCAGGAGGGCCGCTCATCAGCTGACCGTATTGCCACAGAAGTGTTTCCTCCTGAAGTGGGAGGGGTTGAAAGACAAGAAGGGTCACAGGTGGGAGCAGACAAAGCTGGCAGGCAAAAGCAGCAGAACATTGAACAGAAATGCACTGAGAATCTCTGGATCTGAAAAGCGATCAGCAGGGTTAAGAATGGCCAAGGACAGAATCCAGTCTTCCTCTTGACCACAGGGCAGCTGTTCTTTTTCTGCTCCATGAATTTGCTAAGGGGGAACAAAGCAACCCCTGGCCTGTCTATTGTCAAGGCCAGTGAAATATGCTGGGTCATGACCAAGTTGTTTCTTAGCTTTCCAGAGCTTCTAACCACTAGACGACACTATTTCTAGTCCTTGCCGGTAAAGTCAAATTTCAGTGCTCTACAGAAGGCAGCATGGTGTAGAGGAGTGCCTCCCAAACTTTAGTCTGCATGGGAATCACCTGGAGTCCTGTTACAATAGCGATGACTGGGCCCTGTGCCAGACTCTCAGATTTAGTAGATGTGGAGTGGGGCCTAAGAATTTGCTTTTCTAACAAGTTTCCCAGTTGTTACAGATATTGCTGGTCTAGGAATTATTCTCTGACAGCCTGTGGTCTAGAGGAGAAACACAGAGTTGGGAGTAGACAGACACGGGTTCTGGTCCTAGTTCTTCCACTTCCGGTGTGCCTTTGAGCGAGCCACTTCTCTGAGCTTTGGTTTTCTCATCTGACAGGACAGATAATGGCAGACAATGGTAGTGTGGTTAGATGCATGGACTGTGACTGTTCTGATCTGGCTCTGCCACTGTCTATGTGACGTTACACAAGCTACTTCACCTCTTTCTCCCTCTATTTGCTCATTTATAGAGTGGGGGTAATAGCAGCATCTACCACGTAGAGTTGCCTTGAGCCTTGAGAGAGTGAGACTATGTAAAGCATTTATGACAGTGCATGGTACATGGGAAGCACCAGGTAAACTTTTGCTATTATGATTTTTTTTGTACTTCTTAGAATTACATGGAATAAAGCATGTAAGGTGTCCTATGTGACGTCAGATGCATAGAAAGTGCCTAGTAAATGTCAATTTCCTCTCCTCAACCCACAAGAAGGAAGTCAGAGTGCTGACCAGAACGTTGTCCTTTAAGTGGAGATCTTAGCAGAAGGGTATGGTCAAGAAAGATAACAGCGTGAGGATTTTAGCTGTTAGTGGGGCAGAGTATGCCAGATGCCACCTCTTTGTAACCTGAGGGGTCCGTGCCAACAGGGCCTTCCTTTGAGCAAAGATCAGCAACTTGGACCATTTAGACAACTTCTGCCTGGTGCTCATAGATGTGGGAAAGGTTGAAGGAACTCCTGGCAGTATATTGAAAAACCAACATTCCCTTTGGGGAGAAGGGCTGGAACTAGCTAAGCATAGCTCAGAGCACACAGGCATCCTCATTTAAAGGCTGGCAGGACTCAGGCTAATTCATTTCCTTCATTTTTCCCTGCCCACAGATCAAGGCAGCCCTAAAATTACCACGGAGCTGATTGCTGAGGGCTAAGACAGCATGGTCATTTATCTTCCTTTCTAGCCACAATCTCTAGTAATGGCCTGTGAATAAAGGGCAGGATGGAAAGTGAGATAAAACTGTCCATCATCCCTGTTGTATCCAGTGAGAATCTAGGGAGTTGCTGTAGGACAAAGCATCTATATACATTTTGCATAGGCTATATATTAATAACTCCCTCTTGGATATTTTTGATACCCAGTAGTATACCCTAAAGGCCCTGAGAAGTCCCACAGTGAAGAAATGATGGTTTTTATTCTTAACTGAGCAGTCTTCAAATTGTTTGACCATGGAAACTTTTTTCATTCAGGCAAATAATTCCTCTTAACATATGGTGGCAAATGCTGGACCAGGCAGAAATTTAAATGTCCAGATGTGGAATTGTTTAAACAGTGAGGGCTTCTGCCCTCTGGGGGAAATAGATTATGTTTCCAGATGCTTTAGTTTTAGTTTAGATTAAGCCATATATCAGCTTTCAAATGTTTTAGCTTATTGCTCAATCCATACTAAGTACTTGTCAAATGCTGACTCTCCGAATATCACCAACACAACCTGTTGATAAGTCAAAGCTATCTATTATTTATTGTGGTAAGGGAGATCACCTCCTAGACAGAGCTTTGGTAATATCTCTGAGGGGGAAAAAGCAAGGTTGTATTTTATTATTTAATAAATTATTTCATGCCTTCTGATCAGTGGTGAGTTAAAAAATATATTTTATTGGGAGTTTGGTTTAAGGTGATCTTTCAATAAGGGGACTTGATGAAGATTGAACGAGGATAATAACACAACAGTGTAGAATTGGAAACAGCAAGGAAAGGATTTTGAGGTGAGGGATTTGAAGATCCTTAGGGTGTTAACGATCTGCTGGTACTTCCTGTTGAAGAGTGAAGGATCTTTTTGGGAAGTTTCTGTAATGAATAATCGAATTATTTGCTTAGGCTAGAATCTCCTGGAATAGTAAACTTATGCTAATGAAGACAATGGAGTAGTAAACTTACGTTAATGTAGTAAAGAAAGTGTATGTATATGTGTGAGTGAGTGTATGTGTTGAGAGAGAGAGAGTTAGAGAGAGAGGTCGAGTCCTTAGTTTCCAAGATGTGTATGTGGGATAGATGGTTTTCATTTTCACACTTAATTTCTGAACTTACTATATGGATGTTGAATGCTTATTTATTTTATTTTAGTTGTTTCTGCCAGGCTAGACTGAAGTGGGATATAACTTGAGGATGTTACATGTGTGTTGACTGTAGTCTACATCGTTGTTGAGTTTCCACTATGTGTCAATGCCAAGACCACCACCACTTCCCTTGAATGTGTATTTTGTCAGTGCTTACAGATACACTCACATTATTCAGAGCTGTGAAACTTCTCTTAAGAATGCTCTCATCTGGGGACATATCAGCAAGAATGATGTCCATTCCTTTGTTGGATTGTAGTATATTTTGGTGCAAGGATAGAAGACAACTTGGAAATGATGAAGTGGGCCATTGTTTGTTTGCTGAGGGTAGAGCCACCTAGAAGTAGTGAATCCCTTGGTAATAACCATGGTGGAGAATGCATTGATGTGGACTGCTTTCCATTTACTGAGGAAGTTCATATGAGGAAGTTCATGGCTTTAATGTCTTCCTTATTTTACAAAAACAAAATAAGAAATGTCACTGATCACTCAAGTTATATATGACATTTTAGAAGAAAATGATGAATTTGGTCTTCACAGGATCAAAGTATAGAATGAATTACAGGTTCAATAATAAAATTGAACTGATATCTTTGATAACAATAAATTTATATTCCATGAATTAAATGAGTTAAAAAAATAAAATCTTTAATCCCAATTTCTGATGTGGTAAGACCAACTCAGGAAATATTTTCTGTGAAATTATTTTACCTTTTCCTTTGGAAAACTACTTTTATCTCCAGGTTATTTAATCCTATTTGGAAAAAAGAAAAATTCTGGGCCAATGGCACAATGACTTTGAAAACACAGGAACGTTGCTACCTTACATACTATCAAACCTCTTCTGTTACAAGTTGGTATGATTCTATTGCAAAAATAAAAAAGATGTGTCTAAGATCTTGGATAGTATAATTTTAATATTAACTTTAATAATCAGATACTAGGCCGGGCGCCGTGGCTCAAGCCTGTAATCCCAGCACTTTGGGAGGCCGAGACGGGCGAATCACAAGGTCAGGAGATCGAGACCATCCTGGTTAACACGGTGAAACCTCTACTAAAAAGTACAAAAAACCAGCCGGGCGAGGTGGCGGGCGCCTGTAGTCCCAGCTACTCGGGAGGCTGAGGCAGGAGAATGGCGTATACCCGGGAGGCGGAGCTTGTAGTGAGCTGAGATCTGGCCACTGCACTCCAGCCTGGGCCACAGAGCGAGACTCCATCTCAAAAAAAAAAAAAAAAATTCAGATACTAGTTGAACGAAACCAGGCATAATTGTTTAGGTGGCAGGAACTACCTGAATTCATGAGAAATCTGAAATGCAAACTATATTTTAAGGACAAAGGACGTACAGTAAGTGAAGATAGTTCAACTCAATAACATACATTTATTGAAGTCCATACCAATTGCAGCATTATGCTGGATCCTGGGAATTCAAAAATCAGTATGAGCTAGTACCTGTCCTCGAGCTCATTACCTAGAATGGGAGAATGAAGGGAAAAGATGTAAGTCAGAATATAGTAGGTGCTATGATATGGCACAGAATGCTGGGGGTCAGTTGAAGGCTTCTAGAAGAGATGATGTATTAGTTATGTATCACTGCATAACAATGACCCCAAACATAGTGGATTTGAACAATACACATTTGTTATTTCATATTGTTTTTAAGGGCTCGAAAGTCTGGAGGTGGCTTAGCTGGGCTGATATGGTTTGGCTGTGTCCCCACCCAAATCTCATCTTGAATTGTAGCTCCCATAATTCCCATGTGTTGTGGGAGCGACCCAGTGGGAGGTAATTAAATCACACAGGCAGGTTTTCCCATGCTGTTCTCGTGATAGAGAATAGGTCTCACTAGATCTGATGGTTTTATAAAGGGCAATTTCCCTGCACATGCTCTTTTGCCTGCTGCCATGTAAGATGTGCCTTTGCTACTCCTTCACCTTCCACCATGACTGTGAGTCCTCCCCAGCCATGTGGAACTGTGAGTTCATTAAACTTTTTTTGCCTTATAAATTACCCAGTCTCAGGTGTTTCTTCATAGCAGTATGAAAATGGACTAATACATGGGTAGTTCTAGCTCAGGGTCTCTTCTGAGTTTTGGCCATATGAAGGCTTGATTGGGGAAGGATCCACTTTCTAGGTGGATCATTCACATGACTCTTGGTAGGTGGCCTCAGTTCTTTACTATGGGGGCCTTTCCATAGAGCTACTCACAACATGACCGCTAACTTATCCCACCAAAGTGAGGGATCTTATTGTGAAAGTGAGAAAGGCAAAAGTCACAATGTCTTACAAACTAGCCTCAGAAATGGCATTCCACTGATTGTACAGATCAACCCTGATACAATATGAGAGAGGACCATACAAGGTTGTGAATACCAGGAGGCAGGGATTGTTGGCAGCCATGTTGGAGGTTGGCTACCATAGATACTATGTAAACCTAGTAGAAATCTAGGAAATATGCCTTTACAAATTATTATATTATTATTTTAAATGTTTTAATTAACTGATAATCTTAGCTGATAATTTTAACCAGAATATGAATGTCTATATATAAAAGGAGAATAATAGTAGCCAATATTTATTGAACTCTTTCTATAAAGCAGGTACTGTCAAACCACTTTGATCATCTAATTGAGAGGGAGAAGAGGATAGTGTTTAAACATCTGGATTCTAGAGCCACATAGACTTTTAAAAAAATATTGACAGGTTGTGGCAGATTACTTAAGCACTCTGTGCCTTGATGTTCTTATCTGTAGACAAAAGGAATAGTATTTCCTTCATAGGATTTGAAACCGCCTTTACAAAATTGTGACTGAGACAGTGAAAGAGATCTAACTTAACTGACTCTATCTTGCTTCTAACCTCCAAGCTGTCCTTGTTTATTCCTGGGCGTAGGCCGAACTAACTTTGGGAGAAACTTAGTTTGTAATTTATAGTTTAAAACAAAGATGACAACAGCCCTTCCCCAAAGCAGACCTCCTTCTTGCCTGGAGACTAGGTTGCCTCTGTAGGACTAACATTAGCCACAAGATTAGAAATGATGGTTTAGGAGTCATGCAGCTGGAGGATACAAGATTCTGATTCTCCCTAAACTGCTCCTAAGATCAGTGCTTAAGATATTTTGCAGGTCCTGCACTTGATGGATCAGCTGTCACCAGCCAGATCAATAAACTGGCTCATCTGATCTTGTGGCCCCCACCCAGGAACTGACTCAGTGCAAGAAGTCAGCTTCTTCTCTTTTTTTGAGACAGAATCTTGTGCTGTTACCTAGGCTGGAGTACAGTGGTGCAATTTCAGCTCACTGCACACTCTGCCTCCCGGGTTCAAGAGATTCTCCTGTCTCAGCCTCCCCAGTAGCTGGGATTACAGGTGTGCACCACCATGCCCAGCTGATTTTTATATTTTTAGTAGAGATGGGATTTTGCCATGTTGGCCAGGCTGGTCTCAAACTCCTAACCTCAAATGATCCACCTGCCTCAGCCTCCCAAAGTGCTAGGATTATAGGTGTGAACCACTGTGACCAGCCAAGAGCCAGCTTCTACTCTCTATGATTTCATCCCTGACCAATCAGCACTCCTGGCTCACTGGCTTACCCCCCACCCACCAAGTTGTCCTTAAAAACTCAGCTCCCCGAATGCTCAGGGAGACTGATTTGAATAATAATAAAACTCCAGCCTACACAGCTGGCTCTACATGGATTACTCTTTCTCTATTGCAATTCCCCTGTCTTGAGAAATTGGCTCTGTCCAGGCAGTGCATAAGGTGAACCCCCTGGGCGATTACAGATTGTCTTGAGGGTAAAGTAAGCCCAATCTTTGGCCTGTCTCCTAACTGGAATACTTAGGTTCAGAAATCCAGCTTGGCTGTCTATC
>NW_012104554.1:1524216-1592130 GCF_000951045.1 Mandrillus leucophaeus
TTTCCTTTGTTTCCTTTTTCTCAAACTATTGGAAGACTGCAAGACATGGGCATCACATTGGACTGGCCCAGTAGGAAGCAAGGAAATCTTAGTTTAAAGTTGGATATACTACATAAAACAGGCTGGTCCACCCCTATGGGGCCAGTGAGCTGGGCTGGGTTTCAAGTTGTCAGTCCACTGCTATGCTCAGTCCTCTTGAAAGAAAGAAAAAAAAATGTAGGTCACCCCATGGACTTTAGGGCAAGTATCTGAATGCTCCCTAGGGGAGCTGCTCGGTGGCTTGGAGCAACCCAAGCTTTTTCCACGGGACACTGAAAGCTGGCCAATAGGCCACCCTAGGGTGTCCCTCTGACTTCATGCCCTCACGACTGAGGACTTCTGTCTTTTTGGCTCTGGCTCCCCTGAAGTCCCACTTACCATTCTCATCTGGCTTAATCTGGCTGAACTCGTGGTAGGGGCTCCTGTCCTCTTTATTTCTTTAGCATTGGTCAAAATGTCCCTGTGGGACACCCTTCCCCACCCCGTGCCCAATTATTTCTATCTTTAGAAGGTAGAAACTGTGGAAACAAGTGCTGGCTCAATCTTAGCTAGGTCATCTGTCCAGGGCCTTCCTGGGTTATGCAGGCATGCTGTAGCTTTCATTTATAAATGCTTGGGATTGTGAAAACAGCTTTTCACAAATGAAACAACCAAAAACTCCAGACAAGTTTACCTAAATTTGTAAAGGTTTCTATAGCTGTTTTTTTTTTTTTCTTGTGCACAGTTATTTCAAAATAAATAGCAATGATTTATAATGCCAGTGAGGGCAACTGTGTTTAGAATGTTGCCCACCACTTCTGGCAGCCCCTCCTTTCTTTAGAAATGACACTCGGGCCTTTAAAAATGTACATGATGTGACCTAGTAACAAAAATATATTTGGTCTTTGCCTCCATTTCCTGGCAGACAGCTCTTAAAGTCCCTGGAATTGGTCAGGCGTGGTGGCTCATGCCTGTAATCCCAGCACTTTGGGAGGCCGAGGCAGGCAGATCACTTGAGGAGTTTGAGACCAGCCTGGCCAACATAGTGAAAACCCTGTCTCTACTAAAAATACAAAAATTTCTTGGGTGTGGTGGTGCACATCTGTAATCCCAGCTACTCAGGAGGCTGAGGCAGGAGAATCACTTGAACCTGGGAGGCAGAGGTTGCAGTGAGCTGAGCTGAGACTGTGCCACTGCACTCCAGCCTGGGCAACAGAGTCTGTCTCAAAAACTAACTAACTAACTAACTAACTAACTAACTAACTAACTAAGTAACTAACTACCCTGGAATTTCCTTAGTGATAGTGCCTTTTTGTATGTTAATGAGATGACTGAAGACTGGGGGCTTCTGGATGACCCCTGGACAAGTAGGGTGGGTGGAGGTAGGGTGGCTGGTTGCCAGGGGAACCAATCATGTGATTAGAGGGTTGGGACTTTCAGCCCCACCACTCAACTCTTCCCTCAGGGTAAGCGGGGAGGGTAAGGCTGAGGGGGTTGGTCACTGATGGCCAGTGATGTAATCGATCATGCCTACATAGAAATGAAGCCTCCTTGAAAACTCAGAAGGATGGGCTCAGAGAGTTTCTGGGTTGTTGACCTTGCGGAGATGCCTGGTGGGTGGCATACCTGGAGAGGGCAAGGAAGCTCTGCACCCTGTCTCCTGTATCTTCCCATATGCAAGAGAAACGTATCTCTTCCAACTGGCTGTTCCTGAGTTGTACTGAGACAGGAAATTTCCTTTGACCCTTTCATGGGCCTTGTGATGGGGTACTTCCTTTACTCAGCCTGCAACTCTCAACTCCTTGAGGGAGTGGGAGCATGCAGGTGAGCGGGTGCAGGAGTTGAAGTGAACGTTTTTGGGCGCCAGCAGGAGCAAAACTCTGTGAGACCCCATGACAGCATCTGGGCGGGGCGGGGTGGGGGGTGTCCCTGTGACCCACGAAGCCCCAGAGGGCGTGTGTTACAGTGGTCTTTTAGCTTTGCTGTCCACAGATGCTGTAAGCGTTAAACAGCTCAGTGGGACCTCTACCTTTTCGGGAGGGCAGAGGATCAGCATAACAGCCTTTAGTGTCTGCACTTGTGGCACCCAAGCTCTTGTTTGGTGTCCAGGAACACTCAGGTTGCATGAACGAATTGAAGGGTGGTGAATGTGGAAGATTTTATTGCCGATGAAAGTGGTTCTCAGTGGGAAGGGAAGCTGGAAGGCGGATGGAGCAGGAAGGTGATCTTCCCCTGGAGTACAGCCATACCCATCTGGACTCCTCTCTGAAGGACACCGTCAAGCTGTCCCTCTAAAGTCAAACTGCTTCTCTCCGAAGTCCAACTGCAGTTTCTGATGTCCATCTTCTGCTTCTCTTCTCCCTTTCTCTGCCCTCCACCAGTTGGGTTAGGGGTTTTTATGGGTACAGGATGAGGGGTGGAGAGGGCCATGGGTGGTTTTGGAAAAGGCAACATTTGAGTGGGAAAACAGGAATGCATGTTCTTACTTTAGGTTATGGTTCCATGCTTGAAGGTAGGGCTTCACCAGGGACCTTGCCCTTTTCTGCCTAGAATTTCTCTGCCTCCTGTTCCTATCAGTAGCCTTTGTAATAAACTGGTAATCTAGTAAGCAAAATGTTTTTCTGAGTTCTGTGAGCCATTCTAGGAAATGATGGAACCTGAGGTGGGTTCCAGGAAGCTCTGATTTATACCCAATCAGTCAGAGGCACCAGTGACAACTTGGGCTCATAATTGGTGTCTGAAGTGTGGGGAAGAGGAGAGGAGAAGTCCTGTGGTACTGAGCCCTGAACCCGTGGGATCTGACGCTACTTCTAGGTACATAGTATCTGAATCGAATTAAATTGCAGGACCCCCCTTTGGCATCCTCAGAGAATTGCAGAATTGTCTGGCGTGGGAAAAACCCACACATCTGGTCACAGAAGTGTTCTGTGTTGAGTGTGAGCATAGAAAACACAGTTTGTTCTTTTATTTGGTGACAGATTTGAAGTATTGAGAGTATCTTAGAGGAAAAATCTATTTTCCCTAACAATGGGAAATGCCAACTACTCGCCAGGGATTGATCTGTAAGTAAGAACTGCCTTAATAAAGTAAACCCTCATTAGCAGATGGTTATCTCATGGGTTCCTATATTTACCTTTCCATGATGAATGGGAAGACCTGCCATTGCCAAGATAAAGAGTTTTTCTAAAGTTTGGGCAGCCTCCACCTTTCCCAGGGCAGCTGTCACCCCTGGCCCCATTCCTTCCTGGCTGGCAGCAGTCTCTGACGTCAAGCTCTCTACATCTGGGTTGGGGCTGAGGTGCCAGGAATAGGCAAGAGCAAGCTCTTCTTCCACATCTGCCAACCCCCTCCTCTTTGTTGAGAGCTTTTCTCAAACCTTGTCTCCTTAGAGAAACCTGCCTAAAACCATGGAGTGGCCAGCTCCATTTCATGTGTCCACAGGCAAACTCCCATGTAGGTTAGCCACTCTAGATTTTTAAATTTTTATTTATTTATTTTACTTTACTTTTTATTTATTTATTTTTTTGAGACAGAGTCTCACTCCATTGCCCAGGCTGGAGCGCCAGTGGTGCAATCTTGGCTCACTGCAACCTCTGCCTCCTGGGTTTAAGTAATTCCACTGTATCAGCCTCCTGAGTAGCTGGGATTACAGGCATGTTGCACCACACCTGGCTAATTTTTGTATTTTTAGTAGAGACGGGGTTTCACCATGTTGGCCAGGCTGATCTAGATCTCCTGACCTCAGGTGATCTGCCCACCTCAGCCTCCCAAAGTGTTGGGATTACAGGCGTGAGCCACCGCACCCAGCCAGATTTTATCATAAATAAATGCAAGCATACTTCTCCACAAAAAGAATATAAATAACACAAAGGTATATATGACTGTCCATTTTCTTGCATCACTAACCAATCAGATTGAGAGAACGACGTGGTTCTGAGGCTTTAGCCTGTGGAGTGTTCTAGACTGTGGGCTTTGAAATGGGACTTCCTGGTTCCAATTCAGACATACAGTAGAGGGGCCATTCAGCCTCCCTATGCCTCATTTTCTTTACTGGCAAAATGCAAATAATGTTAGTCTTTACCTTTTGGAGTTGTTGTGAAGATGATGGGACCCTATAAAGCATCTAGAAAGTGCCTGGCCCATATAAACGCTCAATATTCCACCCACTACCCATAATTACTATTTTTTTTGAGACGAGTCTTGCTCTGTCACCCAGGCTGGAGTTCAGTGGCACGATCTCGGCTCACTGCATCCTGTGCCTCCCGGGTTGAAGCGATTCTCCTGCCTCAGTCTCCTGGGTAGCTGGGATTACAGGCACGCACCACCTGACTAATTTTCTTTTTTGTATTTTTAGTAGAGACGGGGTTTCATCACCTTGGTCAGGCTGGTCTTGCACTCCTGACCTGGTGATCTGCTCGCCTCAGCCTCCCAAAGTGCTGAGATTACAGGCATGAACCACCACGCCTGGCCTACTACACATAATCTTAAATTTAAAAAATCAGTCTGCACTCAAGGTTTCTTCCTGAAGCCTTGTGGGAAGGTCTGACTACAGGTATACATGTGTCTCTGTTGCTGTAGCTCAGCATACATGAGTGTCCTGTTATATCATTTGTAAAACTCCAGGAGTCTTAAAAGAATAGTAAAAAAGGACAAATGGGCAATTCTAATTCTGTACTCTGCTCCGAGCACAAACTTTTGGTTTATTACAGGCATGAAAGAACCAGAGCTTTAAGTTCACACTGACCTTATGCACACAATCCAGAAAAAAAGAAAAATTAGCATAATAAGCATTTTGACTATTTGCTCAACTTTTATAATTAGTTGGAACAAGCTGCCCAGTTTCCAAATTATTCCTTGTACAGGATTTGTAATAGAACAAATCACTCAGTTGCCGTGTTTTGTTTTTTCCTTGTGTAGATTGAGAATTACTCTGACTACTTCAGTGGGGTTAAAGGTTAATTTCCTGGTAATTTAAATTTACTAACTTTACCATCAAAAGAGCTCCATAATCCAATGGGCAAAATAATCTCAACTAAAACCTGAGATTGAGAAGTTCTTGGCTTCGTGTCCTACTTTAACTTCTTAGGTGACATTGGAGGAAAGTAAATGCCACTCCTGTTTTAATTTTTGATGAAGGAAGTATTGCTTCGCCAGGCATTCAGCTTAGAGAAATCATATGTGTTTAATTATCAAGAATCTTGGAGGTACACATTATCTTTTCGCTTGAGGGGAAACTAGTGCCAGAAGGAAGGAGGATGGTGTAAGAATGAAGAAGGGAGGCCGAGGGGAAAAGAAAGGAATAATGGAAAAAAGGAAAAAAGGAAAACCTTTTAATGTTTTCTCCTCTTGGGAATGAAGAGCAAAAATTGATTTGGGCTGGGTGCAGTGGCTCAGGCCTGTAATCTCAGTACTTTGGGAGGCTGAGGCTGGTGGATTACTTGAGCCAGAGTTTGAGACTAGCCTGGGCAACATGGTGAAACCTTGTCTCTACAAAAAATACAAAAATTAGCTGGGAGTGGTGGCATATGCCTGTAGTCCCAGCTACTTGGGAGGCTGAAGTGGAAGGATTCCTTGAGCCCAAGAGGTTGAGGCTGCAGTAAGCCATGTTTGTGCCCCTGCACTCCAGCCTGGGTGACAGAGTGAGATCCCATTAAAAAAAAAAAAAAGTTGATTCGGAAGTGATGTCGGAGAGGCAGTAAATCTCTCTGTCAAGGTGTGTGTGGTAGCAGGATGGCTGATCTCCCTGTCAATCTATCTCCATTAATCCTTACTGAGTTCTGCTATCAGAGGCCTTGGGAAGGTGACTGTCAATCAGAGCATGACTTTTCCCAGCATATGGAACGTGCCTAGTTCGAGAAGCTTGAGAGGGCCATTAAGAGGCTGCAGCAAAAGGGAGTAGATGGTATCCAAGAAACATCTGTCCAATCGACATCAGTTTACATCAGGGCAAAGAAAGTTCTATTGCAGTGTCTCCTGCACACGTGAATTCGAGGTGATGGCTTCTCCTGCAAGGCTGACAATGCAACAACCATGTTATCCATTATTACAATTCACTCACATTTTAGATGTGAAAACCTACCTAAAGTTGTCCATCAGGGCTAGGATTCAAACTGATTTCCTCAAACTATGACAGCTCCAACCTCAGGATTGCACATTGAATTATTAATTATTTTTTAGCAGGGCAGATGGATATGTTAAAAGAAAACAACAGCAAACAGCAACAACATAACTACCATATAATGTCATAAGCAGTATAACAGAGGCACATATCAATTGCGTTAGTAACTCAGAGTGGAGAGCAGTTGATGTGAGGGTGAGGGAGGGAAGAAGGTGAGAGTGTGGTAAAATTAGGGAGGCTCTGGAGTCATCGTTGTGAAGTTTTATCTAGTGTACTTCTGGGGAAGAGATCACAAATGGGCTGCCTGTGGATATATTGTATTTGTCTTTCACAGTGTTTGAAATTATTTTGAATAAATTTCCAACACCTATTTATTTATTTAGAGATGGAGTCTCGCTCTGTCACCCAGGATGGAGTGCAGTGGCATGATCTTGGCTCACTGCAACCTCTGCCTCCCAGGTTCAAGTGGTTCTCCTGTCTCAGCCTCCCTAGTAGCTGGGACCACAGGTGTGTGCCACCACGCCTGGCTAATTTTTTTTTTTTTTTTTAAGATGGAATCTTGCTCTGCCACCCAGGCTGGAGTGCAATGGAGTGATCTCGGCTCACTGCAACCTCTGCCTCTCGGGTTCAAGCAATTCTCCTGTCTCAGCCTCCTGAGCGTCTGGGACTACAGGCATATACCACCTCACCCAGCTAATTTTTCTATTTTTAGTAGAGACGGGGTTTCACTATTGGTCAGGCTGGTCTCGAATTCCTCACCCCAGGTGATCCACCCGCCTCAGCCTCCCAAAGTGCTGGGATTACAGTCATGAGCCACTGTGCCCAGCCGTCCTGCTAATTGTTGTATTTTTAGTAGAGATGGAGTTTCACCATGTTGGCCAGGCTGGTCTTGAACTCCTGAACTCAAATGATCTACCCGCCTCAGACTCCCAAAGTGCTGGGATTATAGGAGTGAGCCACCGTGCCTGGCCCCAACATTTAAAAACAGGATATTTCACATAAAAATAAAAATTTCTCGTTTCTCTTTGAAAATTAGAAGATCTGTTAACACGGGGTTCCATGGTTTCACATGGTATCAGCCAGCTGTCTGCTTCATCCTGGGCAAGTGTGTCGATCGCCCATGTTGTCCCCACTGGGCCTCTCTTGACCCAAAAGGTTGAGAAGATAAAGTTTTCAGAGGCATATCAACATGTAAGCTTACAAGTTTAAAGAGCCAGAGGGATAGGAAAAATCCTTGTTTACTTAAGTAGACTAAAATATTAAAGCAATCTGCTATTTGTTGATATTCTTGACTACTTAGGCTTTCCTTTTATGACAATAACATACAGACGTACTTCTAAGTGATTATCACAAAAGAGAGTTGAAAATCCTGTCGAGATTGTGGAGATGTTGGAGTGAATTCGGAAAGAAATATATGCTTCTGAAAAGGGCAGTGATAAACTAGGAACACTAAGGACTTGCATTCCACCATGTTTTGCTGACTTCTCTGATGGAGTACTGACAGAAATACATTAACTAAATCAATTAATTTATAATTTATTCCATATTTTCTAATCCTCATATTTGGACATATGATCTAACTTAGAGGCTTTCCAACAATTTTGACCATGACCCACAGCATGAAATACATTTTTCATCACATACATGCATATACATTTGTAACTGCAAAACATTTCAAAACACAACACTTCCTCTTACATAATGCAACTCTGACATTTCCTATTCTATTTTAATCTGCATTTCATTTTAAAAACAAAAACCCGGCCGGGCACGGTGGCTCAAGCCTGTAATCCCAGCACTTTGGGAGGCCGAGACGGGCGGATCACAAGGTCAGGAGATCGAGACCATCCTGGCTAACACGGTGAAACCCCGTCTCCACTAAAAAATGCAAAAAAACTAGCCGGGTGAGGTGGCGGGCACCTGTAGTCCCAGCTGCTCGGGAGGCTGAGGCAGGAGAATGGCGTAAACCTGGGAGGCAGAGCTTGCAGTGAGCTGAGATCCGGCCACTGCACTCCAGCCTGGGTGACAGAGCGAGACTCCGTCTCAAAAACAAAACAAAACAAAACAAAAAAAACAGAAACAAAAACAAAATCAAAACCCTGCATGTCAACCCACTAAACTGATTCCACAACCCACGAATAGTTCACAACCTGCAGTGAAAAACGCTGGCCTAACATGAGGACTGACAATGTCTGAAATTACGACTGTATCAGGAAAATCTAGGGTATAATAGTAATGATATTTATAGACTGTCAAATTCCAGAAAGGATACCTGATGGCTGTAGGCACATATGATGACCCCTGCACCAACACTCTGTGGCCAGCTCCTGCTACCTGTGTAATACAGTAGTCCCCATTTATCCACAGTTTCACTCTCTGTAATTTCAGTTACCCACAGTCTACTGTAGTTCAAAAACATTAAATGGAAAATTCCAGAAATAAAAAATTCGTAAGTTTTAAATTGTGTACTGTCCTGAGCTTCATGATGAAATCTCATGCCATCCCGCTCTGTCCCACCCAGGACATGAATCATCCCTTTTCCAGCATATCCATGTTGTATATACTACTCACATGTTAGTCACTTAGTAGCCTTTGCTTATCAGATTGACTGTCACATTACTGCAGTGCTTGTGTTCAAGTAAACCTTATTTTACTTGATAATGTCCCCAAAGGGCAATAGTAGTGATGCTGGCAATTTGGATATGCCAAAGAAAAGCCAAATATATGCTAAAGAAAAGTTAGTCTCTTACTCTGCTTAATTTATAAATTAAACTTTATCATAGGTATGTATGTATAGAAAAAACAAAGTATATATAACATTGGGTACTATCTGCAATTTTAGGCATCTACGGGGGTCTTGGAACGTATCTCCCATGGATAACGAGGGACTACTACTGTACTTTGTTCCTGGACCTGGGAAACTTTCACCTCTTATTAGGTACGGCACATAAGCACCCATAACTCAGGATATAGACCATTCCCTTAGAAAAGGCAATTCCAATTGAAAATGAATTAAAAATGCTAAGAATATTTACAAGTTACATGAAAAACAAAACATTGTAAGATAACTAACAGATGCACTGAATAGGTAAGAGTGAGAATATAATAAATATTTTAAAAATATTTATATTTTAATAATAATAAATATAATTTAGTTTAATATTAATTAAATAAATATAATTTAATAATAATAAATTCAAAGTGTAGGAGAGAATAGGGCAACATTAATGTAAAACTCGTATATTTGAGAAGGATACAAATAGAATTTCTAGAAATGAAAAGTATGTTCATTGAAAGTAAACCCATTTGGGATGGATTTAACATCTGATTACATACAGTTGAAGAGAAAATTAATGAACTGGAAAACAGATTCAAGGAAATCATCCAGAATACAGCTTTGAGAAAGAAAAAAAAGAAAGGTATGAAAATATCTTAATTTACTTAACTAAGATAAAAACATGAAGAATAGAATGAGATGGTATAATAGATATCTAATAAGAGTTTCAGGAGAGAACAGAAAGATTGTAGGAGAGGCAGTGTGTGAAAAGATAATGACTAAGAATTTTCCAGCTTGAAGAAAAATATATTCTCAGGTTAAAGCAGCATTAATAAAAACTAAGAACAAATTCAGGCCTAGACATATCATGGTGAAGTAGCAAAGGCAAAAATGAAAAACTTCATAGCTATAAAATGTTAAAGACATGCTACCAACTAGTGAACAATAGTTATAAACAGACTTACAGCAGTACATTTTCAGCAATAATAGATGTCAAAAAACAGTGGACTAATATCATCAAAGTGTTGAGGGAAAACAACTGTTAACCTAGAATTGTATACTTAGCTAAAATATTTATAAATGAAGACAAACTAAAGAGATTTTCAAAGAAAGATGAAACATTGAGTGTCACAAACCATTGCTGAAAGAATTGCTAATGGATGTACTTTGTATATAATAACCTCATAAGAGTAGGATGCAGGAAGAAAGGGTAAACAAGCAAATTGGTAAACATGCTGATAAGTCTACATGGACATTGAATGTTCAAACATAGACATGTTTAGAGGGTTTTAAAGCAAGGGGGAATGAAAATACTAGACAATAATAGCATGGAAAATGGAAGGGGGAGATTAGAATTAAAGTATTTTAAGAAGCTGATTTTTTTTTTCTGGAGGTAAATAAAGAAACTGATTAATTTTAGAATTTTATTTCAGTATTGCTCAAAGTTAAAGAGTAACCATGAAAATAATAAAACAGAACATAAAGTTTTCATTCAAATAGAGGGGAAAAAGGAATATAATGTACACTTCTAGAACATGACACAAAAATTTGAAAATCAAAGAACGGAAAAAAATTACAGAAAAATACTGAGTAAAAAAAAAGCTGCATTAACAATATCACCGTCAGTCAAAAGAATTTTAGACAATAATCATTCTTGGGGATTAAAGAAGACATTAATAAAAGGTACAAGTCTCCAGGAAAACATTACTACATTTGAACTTATATACATTCAACAACTTAGCCTCAAAATATGTAACAGAAAAATTTGACCAGTAAAAATCAACAAATTTATGATAATAGGGGAAGAGATTTTATCATATCTCTCTCAGAAACTGGTAGATCAAATAGACCAAAAATTAGTAAAAGTATAGACTATTTAAATAACACAATTTAAAAAATTGCTGACATATAAACTCAGATTCAAGCATATATGATAATATGATATATGATGGAAAGACATTGTAAATCAATGAATTGTGAATTATTCAATAAAGAATGCTCAATAATTCACATGGAAAAATGAATATCCGTTCATATGAATAATATCAATTCAGAGAGACTTAGGGCCTATTTGTCAGAATAGAAACTTTAAAAAATGAAGGAAGGAATATAGGAAATGTCTTTATGACTTCATAGTGGAGAAAGATTTCTTAAAACAAGACCATAATAAATACAAATCATAAAGACAAGGACATTATATACAAATCTAAAAGAAATTCACTAACTGGGAGAAGATATTTGCAACACATAAAACTGACAAACACTAGTATTTAGACTATATTAAAAAAAAAACATAACTTCTTTAACAAAATTTAAAAAAGGACAAAAAAACTCAAGGGAAAAGGGATAAAGCATATAATCAGGAAATTGTAGAATAGGAACCCCAGATAATCAGTAACATTTGTCAAGGTGCTGTATTTCACTAATAATTAGAACAATGAAAATTAAAGCCACAATGGGATACAATTTCACACCTATTATTTTGGCAAAAAATAAAACATCTAACAATATCGACAGAATTTTGGGAGATGGGAACTCATATATTACTTGAGGGTGTGTAAATTTGTTCAACTATATTGAATGAGCAATTTCACAATATCTAGTTAACTGAAGGATGTGGTAGATATATTGGTTGGGTACCCAAAAGCCGTTTCCAGTAATTTCTCCGTTTCTCACCTCCCACTGTAGAGGCTGGAAAATCCAAATACTAACTTTTCCATTCTCTCTTGCATCTAGTGATTACTATGTGACTCATTTCTAGCCAGTGAGAAATAGGGTGTCTGCCGGATGGCTTTATGTACTCTCCCTTACCGCCTGGTTTTGAGTATGGTCTGAGGAAGTAGTGTTTGGAACTGCTATAGTCATGTTCAGACAATGAAGGGAAGGCCAAGAGATTATTAAAGGCACTGATCTCTTAGCCATCGAACCAATTCCAGCAACATCCTTCTCTAGACCTTTTGTCAGCCAGGTTTTCCCTTGCTGGATCCAAATGCTCCTCATTGATCCTAAGATCTAGTCATTGCCTTTCCAGGTGTACACCCTAGAGAAACTTATATATTTGAAAGGATTATTCATTGTTTGTAAAACAAAAAATGGAAAGTAACCTAGATGACCATTGGTAGAGGAAGGGATAAATAAATTATGGTACTGTTTCTATAGTGGAATACTCTAGAGCAGTTAAAATAAATTAACTGGGTCTACATGTTCCAGCACAGACAAATCTCACATCAATGTTGAGCGAAAGGAGCAAGTTGAGGAAAGACATATAGTGCATAATAGCATTTGTGTCAGATTTTTAAAGCACATGAAACAATATACTACATATTATATGTGTATATACATATATACATATACATGTACAGACAACACATAAATATGTATATACACATATATGTGTGTTATAAAAGTGTAAAAGTATGGACAGAATGATACATACCAACTTTAGAATAGTTTTTACTCTGGGGAAGGAGAGGAATGGGGTCACCATGGAATACAAAAAAGATATGCCACTTTAAAAATCTGAGTGGCAGGTAAGTGGGTGCTTATATTTTTTTCTATGTGTCTGAAAATAATTTGTAAATGAAAGGATAATAGAAAGATAATATGGAGCACAATTTGCAACTGCAAAGATATGGAAACAACCTAAGTGCCCATCAACCAATGAGTGGATAAAGAAAATGTGATCTATATACACCGTGGAATACCATTCAGCTATAAAAAAGAATGAAATAATGTCTTTTGCAGAAATTTGTATGGAGCTGAAGGCTATCATTCTAAGTGAAGTAACTCAGGAATGGAAAACCAAATACTATATGTTCTCACTTATAAGTGGGAGCAAAGCTGTGGGTATGCAAAGGCATATAGAGTGGTATAATGGACTTTGGAGACTCAGAAGAGGGAAGGATGGGAGGTGGATGAGGGATAAAAAACTATATACTGAGTACAAGGTACACTCCTTGGGTGACAGGTGTGCTAAAATCTCAGACTTCACCAATGTACAATTCACCCATGTAACCAAAAACCACTTGTACCCCAAAAGCTATTGAAATAAATAAATAAAATGGAAAAGAAAGATAATGTTGGAGATAGGTAAAGGAATGAGTTGGAGGGGAGAAAGACATGGCCAGGTTCTGGAGGTCATTACAATAATTTAGATCATATAAGAGGAAGAAGGTCTGAACTGGGCTAGGGTCCATGGAAGTGGAAAGAAGATAATTTTGAAATATGTCTTAGAGCTAAATGAGCTACATGAGAAATTACATGCCTGACAATGATTTTTTAGTTTATATAGATTTTTCTTTAAAAATTATAAAATTTACATGGCATAAAATATATTATTTTAGCTATTTTTAAATGTACATTGTACAGTAGCAAGCACATTCGCATTGTTGTACAACCATTACCACCACTGATCTTCAGAACTTTTTCATCTTGCAAAGCTGAAATTCTGTAGACATTAAACCCTAACCCTTCATTCCTCCTCTCCAACCCCTGGCAACCGCCATTCTACTTTCTGTCTCTATGAATATGACTAATCTAGTTAAAATGATTAACTGGATTTACAGGTATCAGCCTAGACAAATCTTACATCAATGTTGAGTGAGGGGCTAGTTCCATGATGAGTGGAATCATACTCAGTTTGCCCTTTTGTGGCTGGCTTATTTCACTTAGCATAACGTCTTCAAGTTTCATCCATGTTGTAGCAGGTGAAGAATTTCCTTCTTTTTTTAAGACTAAATAGTATTTTGTTTATCCATTCATCCATTGATGGACATTTGGGTTACTCCCATATTTTGACTACTGTAAATAATAATATTAAGAACATGAGTGTACAAATATCTATTCAACTCCCTGCCTTCAATTCTTTTGGGTAGGTACTTAGAAGTGGAACTGCCAAATCAATGGTAACCCTGTTACAGTGGGAAGCTAGTGAGGTATGAGCACGGCGGGAGAGGGCCTCAGCCCCTGCAACACACACACCAGGAGTGTTGGGCAACATCGTTAACTGTTTCTGTAAAGTAATAATTGGTTACAGCTCATGCCAGGGAAATGCAGTCTCCTAACAGATAGAAAACACTTGAAACTGATCAGCAACTTCCCCATAAGATCTCAGGAGTGAGAAGAAGTCATGCAAGATCCTGGAAGCATGCCAACCTATAAAACCCCAAGTCAAGAGGTCACGCTGCCTGCTTGGCCTTCTTCCAAGTGTACTGTCCTTCCTTTCTTTACTGCGTTAAAGCTTTTTAATAAACTTTCACTCTGGCACTAAAACTTGCTTCAGTCTCTCCTTCTGCCTTATGCCCTTCAAATTCTTTCTTCTGCGGTGGCAAGAATTGAGGTTGCTGCAGACCCATATGCATTAGCTACCAGTAACAATCCTATTTTCAGTTTTTTGAGGAAGATAATACTTTTCATAAAGGTATAATTTTCAGATTACAGCTACTGTGAAATAATGTACTACTGTTAGAATATTCATGTTTCCTCACCATTACTTTCCAGCAGCCTGCCAAGTTTGCGAATAAAAACTCTAGCAGATATTTTGTTACCATGGATATGAGGAGCACAGGACTTTATAGAGTAGAACCAGGCTCTGGGGACAATCTGCCACTTGCTGAATACATGAACACTCATTAAGAAAACCTAATATGGTGATTGAGAAATTGCCTCTGCCTTCTCTATTAAAATGTACACTCGTTAGTCTACTCTGTTTTGTTTCGGGACTATACAACGTTAACTGCTGATGGTTTTCCCATGTGCTCTCAGCAGGGTCAAGTGAGATGACAAAGAAGAAAACTCCTAAATCCCAGTGAGAGCCACTGATATTTAAATAAAATAGAAACCCAAGGCTGGCACAGTAGCTTACATTTATGATCCAAACGCTTTGCAAGGCCGAGGCAGGAGGACAGCTTGAGGCCAGGAGTTCAAGACCACCGTGGGCAACTTAGTGAGACCTCATCTCTACAAAAAAAAAAAAAGAAAGAAAAAAACCCCAACCAAATAAACTCCCCAAACCCCAACCTTTATTTCTAACAATTACATAGGTAATGAAGCTTCACTGTAGATTAAAAATATATAGATACATAAATTTAAGACAATTAAAATAATCTATAATCCCACCTACTTTTTGTTAAATTTAGATTATTTTCTAGGCATAAATATATTTAATGTGAATTTTAATTATAAAACAGAGCCATACTCTACTGTTTTGTAACTTTCCCCTCAATTAATATATTGTGCACATATTTCCATGTCATATCTGTTAAAGTATATTTAAAATTACAAAATATCCATTGATGTATATATTTATTCAATGTTTTGCTGTTAGACTCTTTTATTTGAAATTTTATCTTGCCAATATGGCAATGAATGTTTTCCTAGCTATATTTTTAAGTTCATCTTTATTTTTAATGATAAATTTAAAAAATAATATGGCTGGGGGTTGAGGTGAGATGACTGCTTGAAACCATGAGTTTGGACCAGCCTGAGCAACATAGTGAGACTCCATCTATAATAATAATAATAATAATAATAATAATAATAATAAGGCTTCATCAAATGGTATACGTAGATTCTTATATCTTTCCAAAAGAGAAAACATTTACATACTTTTTAACGTTTACAAGTATATACATTTATTATTATAAGTTCAAATAATACAAAAAGGAATAAAAAAGTTGAAATTGTTTCTGGTTCTCAAGATAATTGTTAATAATTTAATGAACATTCTTTTAGACTTTGAGTGCATACATACAAATGTGTGTGTTTATTTTTTAACTTAGAGAGTGGACTTTTTCATGTAATTAAATATTATTTTACAGTATCATTTTTGATGGTTTCAAACTAGTCTGCATTTGTGTTACCCAAGTCAATCCCAGTTTCTGTAGCTTTGCCAAGGAAAGCTGGCCTACCCAGAACCCCTGCCAAAAGGGCAGGGCTCCCTTCCTCTCCTGCTCCTTCTCTGTCAGCCACCAGCTGATTGGAATGAGACTAGGTATAGGACACATGCACAATCACTGGATTGTCAGGGTGCCCAGTGCAAAGTCTCTGTGCAGGCTGGAAAGATCTAGACCTACAATGACCTCATTGTTAGATTTGAGCTGGGAAATAACCAGAAAGTTAAACAGTTCATAGTGGATTCACAGCTTAAAGATGCATGGGGAAATGGCAAGAGGTGCCTTGAAAGGTCATAATGTCACTGAAATGCCAGGGGTTCAGTCTAAGTCACCTTTCTCACAGCACAGAAAACCAATCACTGAGACAACCAGTATTGCCAAGGAAGAAGAATTTTTATTTGGATCTTGTTAGCTGGAGAGAGGAGAGATCAGTCTCAAGTCCTTCTCTTCCAACCAAATAAAATTGGGGATTGATACAGTGGTTATATAGCAGAGTATGAAGGTAGCTATGTAGGGGAAAACAGAAATCATGGAGGGGTAAGGAAACAATCATGATGGATGAGGTGTCTGGCATCTTCATTGTCTGGATGCAGTGATCTGATGAGTTTCAGTTTCTTACCTGAGAGTCAGTTTCCTGAGGAAGGAACTCAGATAAAACAATGTAAGTTTCAAGTTTTAAAGTCAAGGAGAGTCAATTTCTGTTTATTTAAAAAACCATAATCATCAGTTCTATGGGACAATTGGGCCAGTATCAATAAAAAGGTCAGTCAACATTATGGGAACACAAGAAGTATAAGTAAGATAAGCCATGAGGTTGATACAAATATATACCATGAAGAGTAGTATTTTAGGGTATAGGCTTTGGAGTCAGATGAGCATTTGAATATTGATACTTCCCCTTTAATGCTATGTGACTTGGATTGATTAATCTTCTGAGCCATAGTTTCCTTATCAGTAATACATGGATAATTCTGTGTCTGTTACTGAGTTGTTGAAAGAATTTATTGAGATAATATAGGCAAAATTTTTAGCACAGTCCCAGACACATAGAAGCACTAAACAAAAACAGTTATTATTATAGCTATTTCTTCCCAAATATGCCTTATGTTTGATCCTGTACTATCTTTTGAATCTCCTGGCATATATCAATTTATGAATATGTAATGTGGGGGCCATAGGCTCTTGGCCCCCTAAAGGTTCACTGAAAATCACTAACATGAGGCAGATTGCTCAGAAGGAGAAAAGGCATACAAATTTATTTGCCATGTATACATGAGAGCCTTCAGAATGAAGACCCAGCTACTCAATGTGATACAGAAGCTTATAAACCATCTTGAGGTTACAGAAAGAATGGGGGCTTGGATCCTGGTAAAACAGGTTATAGAAGAGGGGGAAGGAATTCTATTAAGGGGCAATGCAGGATTAACTTGTAAATAGTTCTGTTTGGAATTGAAATGATAAAAGGGTCTGCTCAGATGGGGTTATATCTTGGTAAGAAAAAACAGTTGTTCTTGGTGGGTCTGGATCTTAGGCAGCTAAAGAAACTTCAGCTTCTTGGAGGGGTGCAGGGCAGGTCAGAGAGACCTTGACGCTTCTTCAGCTCAGGATGGCAAAACATCATATTCTTGGGTATTGGTTTTTGAGCCCCAATAGTAATCAATAATTGTATGTTGAGTTCCAGGAAGTTTTCTTGTATTTAAGTCTGGATTTTTTATTGATCAACTTCTGAAATAGCTGAATCAATTTTCTAATCCACATTTTTTTTCTATCTTTAACGATAAAAGGAGATTCTACCTAGACTGCTTGTTTAATTTTGGGGATATAAAACTTAAGTTTTCTTTTTTTTAAGTATCCTGAAGGCTTGAATGGTTGTAAGACTCACACAATAAAAAGGAGTATTAGCATTTAAATATCAGTTGGCAACTGAGTAGGTGGTACTCTCATAGAACTCGAGGTTTCTTACCTTTTTCTCTTAGAAAGTAAGTACTTTTCTTAGTAAGAATTTTCTCTTGCTGGAGTGGTACAAAGGGCGGTGGGTGGATTCAATTTCAGTCATGTCAACTTTCTTTCTATTTCCCTCCTCTCCCTACAGATAATTAAGGACTACGTGGTGTGTATAAATAGCTTCAGTGGAGAACATCCTCTTATCTTTGCCCCTCTCATCACCAAGCAGGGCCCCTAACTGATGTTGCAATTAGAGTACTGATTTAGCTCTGAGAGACACATTGCAAATGATCTGCTGAGGAGGATGGTATTTATATCAGTACTGACTGATGAAGACTTTGTCAACTGTACCTTTGGCAGATCATCTGATGACATGCCCCTGGGTTAATCTACTTCTCATTATAAACGATGACCCATGATGATGTGTTTTCTGAACCTCTCATCTTGCACAGAGTGCCACGATGTGGAACAGCCCTATGTAAATTCTGATAATTAAGGAAATAATCCAAAGTATAGGGGTCAACGAAAAAACTATAGAGGTCAAGACATTTGGTGAGTTACTAGGGCACAGTAATTTGATTTTGATTTGAAGGAATTCACACTTCTGTATTGCAGGTTTAATTGTCTGTTTTGACATAGAGAAAGGAAATAAAAATATACTACTTATGTTTCCCATAGAAAGACTGGGCAATTTGGTCTGTGGCCATACCACTCTGAACGCACCTGATCTCGTCTGATCTTGGAAGCTAAGTACGGTTGGGCCTGGTTAGTACTTGAATGGGAGACCACATGGGAATACCGGGTGCTGTAAGAAAGATTGGGCAATTTGAAGTTGCCTTTTTTCATTTCGTAGATGCTGTGAGTACTTCAAAACCACAACATATTCTCAGGTCAAGTAAGTAATATGGAATCAGAAGTGCAAAGATTGTTTTGATTATTTGACTGAAGTTAAAAGCCAGTGATTTAGTACGTCTATTAAAATAGACAAATATGCATATTATAATTGTGTATTATATTTATCACATAGCAATTATATTTTATAGAATATAATTATAATTTATATAATATTTAAAAATTTTCTCCTTTGTGAAAGTAGAAATGTAGTGGAAACAGTGATAGGGAGTTGAGCTAATTCTTATCCTCACTTTGTCCTGAATGGCTAGAAGGTTGATATTATAGTCCATTAGCATAAAGATTCATCTCTGCCCTCTTCTTTGATATGGAGTGTTGATATTTGTAATCTTTTGGGAGAGATTTGCAAACATAGTGGCATGCCCCTCCTGATCTTTTTTTACTCCTAAACAGGTTACCATTTCTAAGCCTTTCCTACCTAAAAATCTTTCTATTGACCAAGTGTGCACAAGGAGTCCAGATAATATTGCAACATAGAAAATCATCATTCAGGCTGGGCATGGTGGCTTACTGGGCATGGTGGCTCACTCCTGTAATCACAGCACTTTGGGAGGCTGAGTCGGGTGGATTCCTTGAATATAGGAGTTTGAGACCAGCCTGGGCAACATGGGGAAATGCCCATTTCTACAAAAAATACAAAAATTAGTCTGCGGTGGCATGTGCCTGTAGTCCCAGTGACTCAGGAGGCTGAGGCAGGAAGATAGCTTGAACCCGGGAGGCAGAGGTTGCAGTGAGCCAAGATCACAACACCATCCTCTAGCCTGGGCCACAGAGTGAAATCCTGTCTCAACAATAACAACAACAAAAAAAAACCAAGAAAAGAAAATCATTGCTCAGTACATACTGAGCCATCCCTCTGGTGTGCACAAGGGCACTCCTCTTCCTCTCCTTCCCCCAGTGTCCCCTCGTCTTAGGATGCTACCTCTTCCTCTCCACTTTGGCTCCAGTGCTCAGCCAACCAGATCAGTCCTGTTGAAACTGAAGATGAGGGACATACAAGAAATCCTTATTTTTGAGAAAAGGGTAGAATGAAAATGGTACCTTCTGGTCCTGTCTCAGAGTGAAGTAGCTACCAAACTAACTTCTTTCACTAGTTTTGAGAAGTGAAGCCAGCTGGACTTCCTGGGTTGAGGGGGGACTTGAAGAACTTTTCTGTCTAGTTAAAAGGATTGTAAACACACCAATCAGCACCCTGTGTCTAGCTAAAAGTTTGTAAATGCACCAATCAGCACTCTGTAAAAATGCACCAATCAGCGCTCTGTGTCTAGCTAAAGGTTTGTAAACAGACCAATCAGCACTCTGTAAAATGGACCAATCGGCGCTCTGCAAAATGGGCTAATTAACAGGATGTTGGAGGGGCCAAATAAGGGAATAAAAGCTGGCCACCGGAGCCAGCAGCGGCAACCTACTCAGGTCCCCTTCCATGCTGTGGAAGTTTTGTTCTTTCACTCTTCACAGTAAATCTTGCTGCTGCTCACTCTTTGGGTCCACACTACCTTTATGAGCTGTAATACTCACTGCGAAGCTTTGCAGCTTCACTCCTGAAGTCAGCGAGACCACGAACCCACCAGGAGGAACAAACAACTCTGGATGTGCCACCTTTAAGAGCTGTAACACTCACTGCAAAGGTTTGCGGCTTCACTCCTGAAGTCAGTGAGACCGTGAACCCATCAGAAGGAAGAAACTCCGGACATATCTGAACATCTGAAGGAACAAACTCTGGACACACCATCTTTAAGAACTGTAATACCGTGAGGGTCTGCAGCTTCATTTTTGAAGTAAGCAAGACTAAGAACCCACCGGAAGGAACCAATTCTGGACACAGTTTGGCCCATTCCTTAAGACTTTTGTGCTATGTTGTTTCTTTATTTTCTGTTATCATAGACCCACTGTGTTGTTCTAACTTGGATGAAGAGATTGGAAAACTTTGGATTACTGTACAATCAAGGCCTTTCCCATCTTTTATAAATATCTGGACCCCTCCTTCCTTTGTGACTAGTGGCTCTGGGCAAAACACAATCTGTATACTCATCTCAAAAATGTCAGATGTAGCCCCTGGGAGGATAAAAAAGACAGCAGGAAATCAATATGTGCTGTAGGACAAAATAGATGAAGGACTCTCAAAGCTCAAAAATAAGAAAAACACAGACCAATTAAAAAATGGGCAAACAACTCAAAAAGAAACTTAAATATAAAAATGCCCAATAAGCATTTGAAAAGATATTCAGCATCATTAGGAAAATGCAAATTAAAACCACAAAGAGATACCACTAAACCCAAAATAGAGTGGCTTAAAAAATTTTTTTAACCCAAGTGCTGGCCAGGCACAGTGGCTCACGCCAGTAATCCCAGCACTTTGAGAGGCTGAGGCAGGCAGATCACATGAGGCCAGGAGTTTGAGACCAGCCTGGCCAACATGGTGAAACTCTGTCTCAACTGAAAATACAAAAATTAGCCGGGCATGATGGCAGGTGCCTGTATTCCCAGCTACTTGGGAGACTGAGGTGGGAGAATCACTTGAACCCAGGAGGCAGAGGTTGTAGTGCACCGAGATTGCATCATTGCGCTTAGCCTGGGCAACAAAGTGAGACTGTCTCAAAAAAAAAAAAAAAAAAAAAAAAAATTCCAAGTGCTCTTGAAGATGCAGAGGAACTCTCTAATTTTTTTTTTTTCTTTTTTCCTGAGATGGAGTCTCACTTTTATTGCCCAGGCTGGAGTGCAGTGGCCCGATTTCAGTTCACTGCAACCTCCACCTCCCAGGTTCAAGCAATTCTCCTACCTCAGTTTCCCGAGTAGCTGGGATTACAGGCATGCGCCACCATACCCAGCTAAGTTTTACATTTTTCATAGAGATGGGGCTTCACCATGTTGACCAGGCTGTTCTTGAACTCCTGACCTCAAGTGATCTGCCCAACTTGGCCACCCAAAGTGCTGCGATGACAGATGTAAGCCACTGTGCCTGGCCTCTCTCTTTTTAATTTAACTATGATAGAGACAGAGCCTGCTGGTCTTGAACTCCTGGGCTCAAGTGATCCTCCTACCTTGGCCTCCCAAAGTGGTGGGATTATAAGCATGAACCACTGTACCCAAACTGGAACTCTCTCTTTACCATTGCTGGTGGGAATGCAAAATGGTATGGACACTTTAGAAAAAGTTTGGCAGTTTCCTATAAAGTTAAAATATAGTTACCTTATGCCCCAGTAATACCAATTTTAGATGTTTATCCCAGCAAACTGCAAATAGATAGTCACATGAAAACCTGTGTGCAAATATTTATAGACGCTTTATTTGTAAGCACCCTGTATTTGTCTGTTTTCACACTGCTGATAAAGATATACCTGAGACTGGGCAATTTACAAAAGAAAGAGGTTTAATCAACTTACAGTTCCACATGGCTGGGGAAGCCTCACAATCATAGCGGAAGGCAAAGAGGAGCAAATCACGTCTCACATGGATGGCAGCAGGCAAAGAGAGATAGAGCTTGTGCAGGGAAACTCACCTTTTTAAAACTATCGGATCTCGTGAGACTTATTCACTCTCAGGAGAAAAGCATAGGAAAGACTTGCCCCCATGATTCAATTACCTCCCACTGGGTCCCTCCCACAACATGTGGGAATTCAAGATGAGATTTGGGTGGGGACAGAGCCAAACCATATCACATCCCAAACCCCAATGTCCTTCAACTGGTGAGTGGATAAACAGCCTGTAGTCCATCCAAACAATGGAACTCCACTGAGCAATAAAAAGAAACTAGCTTCTGATACATGCAACAATTGGTTGAATCTCAAATGTATTACGCTAACTGAAAGAATCCAGACTCAAATAGCTATATGCCACATGGTTTCATTTATATGATATTCTGGAAAAGGCAAAGCTGGAGGAATAGAAAACACATGGTAGTTTTCAGGGGTTGGAGGTGAGGGAAGGAGCTGACAACAAAGGGTTGTAAGGAATTTTTAGGGATAATCGAAATGCTCTATATCTTCATGTTTCTGCCTACGTGATTATACCTGTCAGAAATTACAGAACTATACACTACAAAGGCTAAAAACTTAATACATGTAAATTACGTAGAATAGAAAACAAAATAAAAGTTATTGATAATGGCAAGTTGCTTCTTTGAGAAAACTGACAAAATAAGACACATCTCTGGTAATATTAGCCAAGGTTGCCAAAATGAAACAGGGAGAGAGGGTGGGACATATGGGACAAGGGGCCCATCCAAAGCAGCTTCTCTTCTGCTAGAACCCTAGGTTCAGGACTGTACAGGGAAGGGGCAGTGAGTGAAGGCTGGAGAAATAACACTTGTGAGGTGAGATTAAAACATCTAAGGTCAGTTTCCCTGCTAATGAGGAGGCAAAAGGGTGATTTAACAGCAGTCTTTGAGTTTTTATGCCTCCTTGACAGTTTGATTATGGTTCAATTTAGCAAGAATGACAGCTTAAATAATCTTTAGCATATTATAATGGAGTTGCGTCTATGGAATTATATGGCTTATCTGAAAGGTAAAGCACTTGTAGTGCCTTGTAAAATGAAAATGCAGCATGCGGAGGCTTGCATTGTGAATTTTATCTCCAGATCGACTGCAAGAACAAACCAGCAATCCCGAGAGGAACCACAGACCCTCTGAAAGAAGTGAACTGCTTCTGCAGGACCCGGGAGACACCCCAAATAGTGTGACTGCCCCAACTGTGGAAGTGGGAAAGGGAGACCCTCCTCACCTGAACACACGCCCGCTGGAGAAACTGAAGGTCTGTTTGCGGGGGAAGCTTCTGACTTTACCTGGACCTGAGTCAAGTTAGAAAGCTGAGCAAAATATATGGGTAGAGGAAGCAGCAGAAAGGCCCTGGGAGCTTGCTGGGTCCCCAAACAGCCCATTCCTGCCTGACACCACAGGGATCCATCCAGAGGGTGGCCAGAGGAGCAGGGGGAAAACTCCACAGGCAGAAGGAATTCTCTAGCTGAACTTTGCAACAACTTAAACAGGGCAAGAAGCCTCCTGGCCAGATCTAAGGGGAGGGGGTGAATCAGGTGTTCAGACTTCACAGGTAAGGGAAAAACTAAAGCTTTTTTCTGTTGCAGCTGAGAGGCAGATAACCTCGGGCAAGTTTTCAAGCCTGTCTCACCCTCCACCTGGAAACAGACTTGGGCTGTCGTGGGAGGCACGGTGGGAGTGAGACTGGTACTTCGGTTTGCATGGGAGCTGGTGAGGCCTGTGACTACCGGCTTTCTCCTGCTCTCCTGACAACCTGCATGACTCAGAAGAGGCAGCCATAATCCTCCTAGGTACACAGCTCCAGTGACCTGGGAATCTCACCCCCATCCCCCACAGCAGCCGCAGCAAGACCCGCCCAAGGAGAGTCCAGCCTCAGACACACCTAGCCCTGCCCCCACCTGATGGTCCTTCCCTATCCACCCTGGTAGTGGAAGACAAAGGGCATATAATATTGGCAGTTCAAGGGCCTCAGCCACTGCTGGTCCCTCTCCATACTACTACAAACTGATGCTTTCTGGAAAGTGCCACCTCCTGACAGGAGGCCAACCAGCACAAAAATAGAGCATTAAACCACAAAGCTAAGGACCCTCATGGAGTTCATTGCACTCTCCGTCACCTCCACTGGAACAGGCGCTGGTATCCACAGTTAAGTGACCCACAGATGGCTCACATCATAGGACTCTGTGCAGAAAACTCCCAGTACCAGCCCAGAGCCGGGTAGACTCACTGGGTGGCTAGACCCAGCAGAGAGACAACAATCACTGCAGTTCAGCTCACAGGAAGCCACATCCATAGGAAAAGGGGGAGAGTACTACATAAAGGGAACATCCCATGGGACAAAAGAATCTGAACAACAGCCTTCAGTCCTAGATCTTCCTTCTGACACAGCCTACCAAAATGAGAAGGAACCAGAAAACCAACTCTAGTGATATGACAAAACAAGGATCTTCGACACCGCTGCCCCAAAAATCATACTACTTCACCAGCAATGGGTCCAACCAAGAAGAAATTCCTGATTTACCTAAAAAATAATTCCGGAGGTTAGTTATTAAGCTGATCAGGGAAGGACTGGAGAAAGGCAAAGCCTGATGCAAGGAAATTTAAAAAAAAAAAAAAATTCAGGAAATGAAGGAAGAAATATTCATGGAAATAGATAGCTTAAAGAAAAAACAATAACAAAATCAGGAAACTTGAAACCCACTTTTAGAAATGTGAAATGCGCTGGGCGCGGTGGCTCAAGCCTGTAATCCCAGCACTTTGGGAGGCCGAGACGGGCGGATCACGAGGTCAGGAGATCGAGACCATCCTGGCTAACACGGTGAAACCCCATCTCTACTAAAAAATACAAAAAACTAGCCGGGCGAGGTGGCGGGCGCCTGTAGTCCCAGCTACTCGGGAGGCTGAGGCAGGAGAATGGCGTAAACCCAGGAGGTGGAGCTTGCAGTGAGCTGAGATCCGGCCACTGCACCCCAGCCTGGGCGACAGAGCCAGACTCCGTCTCAAAAAAAAAAAAAAAAAAAAAAGTGAAATGCTCTGGAATGTCTCAGCAACAGAATTGAACAAGTAGAAGAAAGAAATTCAGAGCTCAAAAACAAGGTCTTTGAATTAACCCAATCCGACAAAGAAAAAAGAATAAGAAAATATGGACAAAGCCTCCAAGAAGTCTGGGATTTTGTTAAATGAACAAAACTAAAAATGATCAGTGTTCCTGAGGAAGAAGAGAATTCTAAAAGCCTGGAAAATATGTTTGGGGGAATAATCGAGGAAAACTTCCCCGGCCTTGCTAGAGATCTAGACATGCAAATACAAGAAGCACAAAGAACAACTGGGAAATTCATCGCAAAAAGATCTTCGCCTAGGCACATTGTTATCAGCTTATTCAAAGTTAAGATAAAGGAAAGAATCTTAAGAGCTGTGAGACAGAAGCACTGGGTAACCTATAAAGGAAAATCTATCAGATTAACATCAGATCTCTGAGCAGAAACCCTCCAAGCCAGTAGGAGTTGGGGACCGATCTAGCAGAAGAAAGGAAACAACAAAGACCAGAGCAGAACAAAATGAAATAGAAACAAACAAAAACAAAAATAGAAAAGAAAAATGAAACAAAACCTGATTCTTTGAAAAGGTAAATAAATTGATAGATCATTAGCAAGATTAACCAATAAAAGAAGAGAGAAAATCCAAATAACCTCACTAATAAATGAAACAGGAGATTTTACAACTGACACCACTGAAATACAAAAGATCATTCAAGGCTACTATGAATTAACCAGAAAAACCTAGAAGAGATGGATAAGTTTCTGGAAAAATAATACAACCCTCTAAGCTTAAATCAGGAAGAATTAATTACCCTGAACAGGCCAATAACAAGCAACAAGTCCAGGACAAGACAGATTCACAGCAGAATTCTACCAGACATTCAAAGAAGAATTGGTACCAATTCTTTTGACACTATTCCACAAGATAGAGAAAGAAGGAACCCTCCCTAATTCATTCTATGAAGCCAGCATCATCCTAATACCAAAACCAGGAGAGGACATAACCAAAAAAGAAAACTACAGACCTATATCCTTGATGAACATAGATGCTAAAATCCTTATCAAAATACTAGCTAACCGAATCCAACAACATATCAAAAAGATAATCCACCATGATCAAGTGGGTTTCATACCGGGGATGCAGGGATGGTTTAACATACCCAAGTCAATAAATGTGATACACATAAACAGAATTAAAAACAAAAATCACATGATCATCTCAGTAGATGCAGAAAAAGCATTCAACAAAATCCAGCATCCCTTTATGACTAAAACTCTCAGCAAAATCGGCATACAAGGGACATACCTTAATGCAATAAAAGCCGTCTATGACAAACCCACAGCCAACATAATACTGAATGGGGAAAGGTTGAAAGCATTCCCTCTGAAAACTGGAAAAAGACAAGGATGCCCACCCTCACCACTCCTCTTCGACATACTCCTGGAAGTCCTAGCCAGAGCAATCGGAAAAGAGAAAGAAATAAAGGGCATCCAAATCAGTATGGAGGAAGTCAAACTGTCACTGTTTGCTGACAATATGATTGTTTACCTTGAAAATGCTTAGGACTTCTCTAGAAAGCTCCTAGAAGTGATAAAAGAATTCAGCAAAGTTTCCAGATACAAGTTTAATGTACACAAATTGGTAGCTCTTCTATGCACCAACAGCAACCAAGCAGAGAATCAAATCCAGAACTCAACCCCTTTTACAATAGCTGCAAAAAATAAAATAAAATACTTAGGGATATACCTAACAAAGGAGTCAAAAGAACTCTACAAGGAAAACTATAAAACACTCCTGAAAGAAACCATAGACGACACAAACAAATGGAAACACATCCCATGCTCGTGGGTGAATAGAATCAATATTGTGAAAATGACCATACTGTCAAAAGCAATCTACATACTGCCAAAAGCAATCAACGCAATCTCCATCAGAATACCACCATCATTCTTCACAGAATTAGAAAAAACAATTCTAAAATTCATATGGAACCAAAAAAGAGCATGCATAGCCAAAGCAAGACTAAGTAAAAAGAACAAATCTGGAGGCATCACACTTCCTGATTTCAAATTATACTCTAAGGCCATGGTCACCAAAATAGTGTGGTACTGGTATAAAAATAGACACATAGACCAATGGAACAGGATACAGGACCCAGAATAAACCCAAATACTTACAGTCAACTGATGTTTGACAAAGCAAACAAAAATGTAACGTGGGGAAAGGACACCCTTTTCAACAAATGGTGCTGAGATAATTGGCTAGCCACATGTAGGAGAATAAAACTGGATCTCATATCTCACCTTATACAAAAATCAACTCAAGATGGACTAAGGACTTAAATCTAAGACCTGAAACTATAAAAATTCTAGAAGATAACATTGGAAAATCCCTTCGAAAGATTGGTTTAGGCAAGGATTTCATGACCAAGAACCCAAAAGCAAATGCAATAAAAACAAAGATAAATAGCTGGGACCTAATTAAACTAAAGAGCTCTGCACAGCAAAAGGAACAGCCAGCAGAGTAAATGGACAACCCACAGAGTAAATGGACAACTTCACAGTCTATACGTCTGACAAAGGACTAATATCCAGAATCTACAATGAATCCAAACAAATCAGTAAGAAAAAACAAACAATCCTATCAAAATGGGCTAAGGGCATGAATAGACAATTCTCAAAAGAAGATATACAAATGGCCAACAAATATATGAAAAAATGGCCAACATCACTAATGATCAGGCAAATGCAAATCAAAACCACAGTGTGATACCACCTTACTGCTGCAAGAAAGGCCATAATCAAACAATCAAAAAACAGTAGATGTTGGCATGGATGTGGTGAACAGGGAACACTTCTACACTACTAGTGGGAATATAAACTAGTACAACCACTATGGAAAACAGTGTGGAGATTCCTTAAAGAACTAAAACTAGAACTACCATTTGATCCAGCAATCCCACTACTGGGTATCTACCCAGAGGAAAAGAAGTCATTATTCGGAAAACATGCTTGCACACGCATGTTTATAGCAGCACAATTCACAATTGCAAAATTGTGGAACCAACCCAAATGCCCATCAATCAATGAGTGGATAAAGAAACTGTGGGGTGTGTGTGTGTATATATATATATACACACAAATACTATATATACTGTATATATATATACACACACACACACGAATACTATACAGCAATAAAAAGGAATGAATTAACAGCATTTGCAGTGACCTGGATGAGATTGGAGACTATTACTGGAGACCATTATTTTAAGCGATGTAACTCAGGAATGGAAAACCAAACATCATATGTTCTTACTGATATGTGGGAGCTAAGCTATGAGGATGCAAATGCATAAGAATGATAAAATGGACTTTGGGGACTTGGAAGGAAGGGCCGGTGGGGGGCAAGGGATAAAAGACTACAAATATGATGCAGTGTATACTGCTTGGGTGATGGGTGCACCAAAAATCTCACGAATCACCACTAAAGAACTTACTCATGTAACCAAATACCACCTGTACCCCAATAAATTATGGAAAAATTAAAAAAGGAGGAAAAACAGTAAAATGAAATGAAAATGTGTCTGGAGTATACTTAATAGCCATATAGTTTCTGGCCACTTTGTCCTTATCTATAAAACAGGCACAGTTTTATCTGCTTCATAATTTCGTAGGGAGGCGTCAAGTCAGATTGCCTGTAAAAAGTGCCCAGCCTCTTTTATGTTTCCATCCCCCTCTTCTCTCAACTCATTCTCCTTTTTTTTTTTTTTTCTTTTACTGAGGGCTGTGAGCATTGACATTTTTAAGGCAATAGTATTAAAAAAAACAAACTATTCATTATGTGGAAATGCTGGATACTGTTCTAAGTTCCAGAGTTTATTGACCCATTTAATTGTCACACCAATCCCATAAGGGAGGTATTATTATTACCTCCATGTTACAGACTTAGACACTGAAGAACAAGCAAGGGTAGTTGAATTGCTAAGGACGTTGCAACTGTTTCTTCTTATTGAAAATAAAATAATGTTTTTCGTGGGTTTCACTCTCTCTTTTTAGCACTTCTTTCCTCTTAGCAGCACACTTCCATTTATGTTACCTTTTATACTTGCAAAGCACTTTCATATTATATTTGCAACCATGGGGATTTTGATGTGAACTAGTAGTAATGCATACGTGTTGCTGAAGTTGAATGATGACCATTTCTAGAAAGTTAAATGCTGCTATCCTGAGTTCCATATTATTTTTATTTTTATTTTTGAGACAGGGTCTCACTCTGTCACCCATGCTGGAGTGCAGTGGCACGATCACAGCTCACGGCAACCTCCACCTCCTCCTCCCTTCAAATATGTCTTGAACACTGAGAATAAAAAAACAAACAAAAAAAACCCCAAAACACACGCCCTGTTAGCTGTGTATCTTTAAGTGATGGAGGGTGCCTTGTCCCAGATGGACACATTTCATTGACCACTATGCCATCACATGGCTGGCTACACTTGCTGCAAGTAAGGCTGAGAACTGCAGTCAGAGTACAGGAGGAAAGGGCAAAAGGATGAGTGATCAGGCAGCTTTGATATGTTCTCTGTGTTGGCCGTTCTTGTCTTGCTATAAAGGAATACCTGAGACTGGATAATTTATAAAGAAAAGAGGTTTACTTTGCTCATGGTTCTGCAGGCTGTACAAGCATTGCGCCAGCTTCTGCTCAGCTTGTGGGGAGGCCTCAGGGCGCTTTCAGTCATGGCACAAAGTGGAGTGCGAGCAGGCACGTCGCATGGTGAGAGCAGGAGTAAGAGAGAGGGAGGGAAGGTGCTGCACACTTTTAAACAAACAGCTGTCGTGAGAACTCACTCAGTATCACGAGGACTGCACCAAGATATACGGGATCTGTGCCTATGACCCAATTATCTCCCTGTAAGCCCTGCCTCCAACATTGGGAATTACATTTCAATTTGAGATTTGGGCAGGAAAAACATCCAAATCATGTCAGTGTCCTTTGATTAAATATAAGTTTTAAACTTAATGTAGTTATATGTGTCATTTCGGTTTTTTGTGTTTTTTTTTTTTTGAGACAGGGTCTTACTCTATCACCCAGGCTGGAGTGCAGTTGCACGATCACGGCTCACCGCAGTCTTGACCTCCCAGGCTCAAGTGATCCTCCTGTATCAGCCTCGAGAGTGGCTGGGACTATCGGTGTGTGCCAGCAAGCCTGGCTAATTTGTTTTTATTTTTATTTATTTGTATTTTTGAGACGGAGTTTTGCTTTTGTTGCCCAGGCTGGAGTGCAATGGCGTCATCTCAACTCACTGCAATCTCCACCTCCTGGGTTCAAGTGATTCTCCTGCCTCAGCCTCCCAAACTGGAACTACAGGCATACGCCACCATGCCTGGCTAATTTTGTATTTTTAGTAGAGAGTGGGTTTCACCATGTTGGTCAGGCTGGTCTCAAACTCCTGCCTCGGTCTTCCAAAGTGCTGGGATTACAGGCACAAGCCACCACACCTGGCCATTTTTTTTTTTTGTATTTTTTGTAGAGATGGAGTTTTGCCATGTTGCCAGGCTAGTCTCCAACTCCTGAGCTCAAGCAACCCACCAGTCTTGGCCTCCCAAAGTGCTGAAATGACCAGCGTGAGCCATCCTGCTGAGCTACAGATTTTTCTTTATATGTTGCACATTTGATGTCTTATTTGAAAAATCATTCTTTATCCTAAGGACATGAGGATGCTATGCTATATTCTATTCTTAAAGTTTTCAAGTTTTGACTTCCACATTTAAGTCTTTAATCTACCTGTCATCAACCTTGGTGTATCATATGAAGCAGGGGTTTTATTTTTTCTCTTCGTGTCTCATACTCTGGAATTTCATGATGCTGTTTTTTTGGTATAGGTTTTTCTTCTGCGCTAAGTTCTCTCGATCTGAAGATTTGTGTTCTTCAAACCTTGGAAAAAGTTCTTTATTTGGTTATTTTATCCCCTTCATTTTCTCTTTCAGGAACCCCTATCAAATGTTTGAGATCTTGGATCAATCCTTTACATATTTATCTTTTCTTTCACATTATCAGTTTATTATTATTATCACAGTTCACTGCAGACTTGACCTCCTGGGTTCAAGCGGTCCCCTCACCTCAGTCTCCTGAGTAGCTGGGACTACAGGTGCACATCACCACTCCCAACTAATTTTTGAATTTTTTGTACAGACAGGATCTCACTATGTTAGCCCAGGCTGACCTCAAACTCCTGGGCTCAAGCTGTCCTCCTGCCTTGGCCTCCCAAAGTGCCGGGATTACAGGAGTGAGCCACTGTGCCTGGCCCAATCATTTGTTTTATATATCAGTTGATATATGTATTTATTTATAATCAATTTAATAGTAATCATTATTATTTCATACCACATATTCTCAGACCAATATTGCCAAAGGCCATTCAAATAAAATGGATAGTTTCTTCTTGGCTGATGGTGACAACAAGATTGCAAGCCGATAGCTGTTCTGATGGACATGCTTCTCGCCTCTTTGGAAACTTCATAGCAGAGTCTGGACACACAACCAGTCTGTGTAATTCCAGTCCATTGTTTGTGTACTTATGAAACCTTCATCAGGTGTTGCCTCTATGCAGAGGGGAAGAGCATGTCTAGGGATGGGCAGCAGGAACTGAGCCCAGGAGGCTGCAAAGGTATGAAGTTGGGCTCAACTTCTGCCATCACTCCTTCTTTCCATCCCTCACTGGGCATTTTCCAGCCTCATCTGCCAGATGTCTCTAGTGTCAAGAGTGCTGTACTATAGCCCAGAGCATGGAATGGGGAAGAAAAATGGGTTAGGGGAGACAGGCTCTTGATGCCACTGACTGTTAAGGGAGGGGAACAGGATTGACTAATATGTATATATATGTGTGTGTGTGTGTGTGTGTGTGTGTGTGTGAGTGTGTGCTTTTTAATTTGTCCTCTAACTGTTCTTTATTTTAATTTATTTTAAATTTATCTTTATTTTTAATTTATCCTCTAACTGTTCATTATTTTAACAAATTAAAAATAATGAATTTTCAATTTGAGCAATTTTATTTTTAATGCTCCCCAAACTCTCTTGTTCTCTATTTTTTTTTTTTTTGTCCCCATAACATTTTGATGTTATTTTATAGGTGCAATATCTTCCCTAATCTTTCAGGGGCTTCAGGTTCTCTTCAGTTTCTTATTTTCTTTGTTTCTGATGAGATACCTGCTTTTCTTGGTGTCTCTCTATTATCAAAGGTCTGCTCACCCTTAGCTCTTCATGCATAATGATGTGTGAGCTGCTGGAGAGTGGAGTGGGGATGCTTCAGACCTCGGTGGGGCTAACTTTCTGAGAGTAGTTGTTTTAGGACGATTGGCAGCAGGGAGTTGGCTGCAATACTTGGAAAATTCTCTTTTCCTTCTTTTTAAATTAAGGAGCTGAATGCTTTGTGAACTGAGAAATTTCTGAATGCTATCCTATGGAGGTCTGTATTAGTCCATTCTCATGCTGCTATAAAGAACTGCCTGAGACTGGGTAATTTATAAAGGGAGGAGGCTTAATTGACTCACAGTTCCACATGGCTGGAAAGGCCTCAGGAAACTTAAAATCGTGGCGGAAGGCAAAGGAGAAGCAAGGTACCTTCTTCACAAGGCGGCAGGAAGAAGTGCCAAGCGAAATGGGAAGAGCCCCTTATAAAACCATCAGATCTGAGAACTCACTCACTAGTGTGAGAACAGCATGGGGGAAACTGCTCTCATGATTCAATGACCTCCACCTGGTCTTTCCCTTGACACGTGGGAATTATGGGGATTATAGGAATTATAATCCAAGATGAGATTTGGGTGGGGACACAAAGCCTAACCATATCAACGTCTTTTCTCTGGAGCCATTCAGTTTCTCCAAATAAGAAACCTCATAATTCCTGTCTGGGTCTGGCTACCAGGAAACTGTGTACAGGGATGTTTTGGTGCATTATATTCATTGATTAACTGTTCTAAATACAGACCTTTTTGGTCAATCCCACTTTGCTGTACTAATGATAAAAATGGCAAACTCTTAAATATTGCTTAATCTATGTCAGGCACTAATCTAACTGCTTTACACTGCTTACCTCATTTAATCCTCCCAACAACCCTGTAAGGTAGATGTTATTACCATCTTAGTTTTACAGAAGAGGAATCTGAGGCATAGGGAGATTAAGTAACTAGCCTGAGATCACCCAGCTTGTAAACTGTAAAGCCAGGATTTTCACCCAGGCCCCTTAACTGACTATAGGGCCTATGGAATGCTGCCTCCTTGATGGAAAAATCACGTCGGGAAAAATCACATAGGCTGGGATTTGGGCCTTGTTATTTCTGAGGGTTCAACAAGATCGCAAGCCCCAAGAAGGCAGAGATTTTTTCTGTTTTACTCACACTGTACATCCAAATCCTAGCACAGTTCAATACAATGGATTTTCATGAAACAAACGAATTTATAGCGCCTTTCTTACAGAAATGGCACTTGTTGCTTGTGGGGGTGGGCTACCGGAAGGAGGTGTGATGATCTTCTAATTTTCTTTTGGTTTTTAAATATAATCTTTTCTTTTGGGAAAGAGAGCAGAGCTGAGGTTGGAGAAGTGGTATGGAGCACATTTCTTTAGTAAAACTTCTTTGTCTCCTTCCATACCTGGCTTCCTCATTCTTTGTTCAAAGACTGTTACTGTTACTTGGGGAGTGAGTTTATTTATTTTTTCTCAATATTGTGCACTATGAATCAACATTCCTGTCATTATCTGCTATCTGAAGTTCAGAGAAAACCCCAACCCCCAGCACTCCCTATTAAAAACAAAACAAAATGAGGTTGATATTTGGATTGTTCTCCTTGAATAATACCCAACCTTTCATTTCCTTCAGAATGGCTCTTATTTGACAATGACTATTTTAAAGCATGAATTTCCTGAAATGGAATGACCTGAAGGCCATGGCAACACACATGCTTTACACACTTGAATTAAAAAAAAATGTGGCTCTTATTTCAAGGGTTTAATGCTGTTTTGACAATGCATTTCTATATTCCACCGAAACGTTTTTGTAAAAACGGGTTCATGCATAATCAGGATCTAAAGTTTTATTGCCACAGTGTCACTAATATTTATTGTAGATTTTGGAGCAGAAAGAATTACCTTGTATTAGGATTGTTTGTTTGCAATTCCAGACTTCTCAATGGCTTTCGATGAAAGAAAGCACTTTTTAAAAGGATGGTGCTGATAAAAGTTTTTTTTTCTTTGTTAAATAAAGCAATTCACTACAAGTAAAGTATAGCATGAAAAGGAAAGTGGACAGTTTATTAAAATAAATCAGCAGGTGTCAAGAATTGCTTGTTTATAAGTCACAGAAAACTGTTCCATCTATGTTGCTTACTACAAAAGATGACTGAAACTAGGAACTGGAAAGTCAGGGCCAGAGCCCGCCCACCCTGCCTCCCTTCCTCATGCTCTTCCTTCCTTCCTTCCTTCCTTCCTTCCTTCCTTCCTTCCTTCCTTCCTCCTTCCTTCCTTCCTTCTTCCCTCCCTCATTTTCTCCCTCCCTCCCCTCTTCCTCCTCCCTCCCTCTCTCCCTCCTTTCTTCCTTCATTCCTTCCTTCCTCCTTCCTTCCCTCCTTCTTCCTTCCTTCCACAGATATCTATCAAGCACCTGCTATGAGCCAACTACTGTAGATACAGTAAAGAACTAATCAGAGAGACCTCCTATCAAAAAGCTTATATCCTCATAGAAGGAGATAGGTGATAAACTAGTAAAAGTCAAACAAAAATAAATTTCTTATAAATAGAGTGATCATAACATTTGTTTCCTACTTCTTTTTCTGCAACAGGGTCTTGCTCTGTCACCAGGCTGGAGTGCATTGGTGCGATCTCAGCTCACTGCAGCCTCAAACTCCCTGGCTCAAGGGATCCTCCCACTCAGCCTCCCAAGTAGCTGAGACTACAGGCATGTGCCACCACACCCAGCTAATTTTTGTATTTTTTGTACAGACGAGGTTTCACCACGTTGCCCAGGATGGTCTTGAGCTCCTGGGCTCAAGCGATCGTCCTACTCTGGCCCTCCAAAGTGTTGGGATTACAGGCGTGAGCCACCGTGTCCAGCCTTGTTGCCTACTTTTGAGAGTGAATGAAGTGCTATTAATAGTCATGCTTGACAATAAGAGTAAACCTGTCTAGGACACACTGGAAATGTCATGGGCAAAAGACTATGGCGAGAATTAGAGTAGAGTCATGTGGCGAGGACTGGGTGGCTACTTGAGACAGGTGATAAGAGGTGTCCTTATGTAAACTGAGACCTGAGTGACAAGAAGGAGCCAAGCATAGGAAGATGACAGGAATGAGCCTCCTAGGTAGAGAGAACAACTAGAACAAGGGCTCCCAGGGAAGAAGGAAGGTGGCTGGTGTGCATGGACAGGGAGAGCCTGGCGGGAAATGAGACCAGAGGCATAGGCAGCAGCCATGTGAAAGCAGTCTTAAGAAGGAGTTTGGCTTTGTTCAGAGCATGATGGAAAACATGGGAAGGTTTTCAGCAAAGAAATGACATGTTGTGCTCTACATTTTAAAAAGACCATTCTGGGTCAGGTGCAGTGGCTCATGTCTGTAATCCTAGCACTTTTGGAGGCTGAAGCAGGTAGGTAGCTTGAGGCCAGGAGTTCGAGACCAGACAGGGCAACATGGTGAAACCCTATCTGTACAAAAAATACAAAAATTAGCTGGGTGTGGTGGCACAGGCCTGTAGTCCCAGGTACTCAGGAGGCTGAGGTGGGAGGATTGCTTAAGCCCAGGAGGTCGAGGCTGGGGTGAGCCATGATTATGCCACTGCATTCCAGTCTGGGCAATAGAATGAGACTCTGTCAAAAACAAACAAACAAAACACTTTGTGTTTTTTTAATTGGAATTTTTATTGATTTTTCCTTAGATGTGGTTATTTTTAAAGTTCCTATCTTTAAGAGATGCAAACGTATGCAAAATCAGATCATTTATAGACCAAATGGTGTAATACCTGAGATTTACCTCAAAATCAGAGATAGAGATGAATGACATTGGCCATGATTGGATACTTGTTAAGGGTGGGTAGTGGGGGTTTTAAAATTTTTAAATAATAAGATGTTACCGCCCCCCCAAAAGAAAAAAAAAAAAAAGAAAGGATCTCTGGTTGCAACTGTATGGAGACTGTGTTTTAGAGGGACAAAGAGCAGGTGGACCAGTTCAGAAAAGCAGAATCTATCTGAGATATGGCGATGGGCAGGATTAGGTTGGTTGTAGTATAGACAGGAGAAGTGGATGGATTTGGGATACATTTTGTATCTGGAGCCAACAAGACATACTGATAGATGAGTGGGGTGAGGAGGCAAGAGAGGTCTATGATAACCCTTCACTTTTCAGCTTGGCAACTAGCTGGATTAAGATGTTACTGACCAAGACAGGGAAGATATAGGAAGAGCAAGTTGGGGAATAGAGGAAGAAAAGTTCTCTTTTGGCCATGTTCAGCTTCACATGCCTATTAGACATTCACGAGGAAATGTGAGGTTGGCAAGTCTGGCGTCGTGCACAGAGGACTGGGGTATCAGACACCTCTCATGAGCTACTCCAGGTGCTGTCAGGCTCACATGCCTCAGGGGCCTTGCAGATTTGTTCTGCCTCTGTGGCTGGCTCTGTGTTGCTCCCACTGGCCTTTTGTGGGTGTCACTTTCCATCTCGGGGATTTCTTATTGATGACAGAAACGTGCTCAATGCCTCTGTAGAAGCAACTGGGAAGTGAGGAGGAGTTAACACCGTATGGAGTAAACTTTTGACCATTGGGGAATGGGAGCCGGTGGATAAATTCCTCCCTCTTCCTCTCCTTGGACAGCCAGTGCTCAGATGCAGTCGTTCTTGTGGTCTCTTGCATGGAGGTCCTGGGACATGGAGTAACTGGCCATGCATGATCCTAAGAGAAAGCCAGCTCAGGGATGCAACATTGTGTTTGCTTTCCTTCCTTTCCTGCCTCACTCTCCCTCCCCTCAGTATTTGGAGAACAAGAGAAGATGGATACAGTAAAGGTGATGGAGAAGGAGGCAGAAAAGGAGAAGGAAGGCCAAGAGAAGGGAGTGTCATGCAAATCTTGCATGGGAGACAATGCTCATCATTTTGTCAAATGCTGTAGGCCATCAAAGTGAGAAAAGACTAACGTGTGATCCTTAGATTAGGCAAACATCGAAGCCATTAGTAACCTTGATGAGACCAGTCTTCATGGGGTCGTGAAAGTTGGTCATATGAATTGGGCCATTCTTGTCATACTCAACTAAACAGAGTCAAGGGCTCTGGGGAAAAGCACCCAGGATACCTCACATTGCTCTAGAAATGTTCCTTTCTGCAAGTCCAGCAGCTGAAACTGCTGGTTGTAACCTCGAAACCAGTTTTATCTATAGCTGCTGACATAACTTGCTGCAATTCTAGGACTAACTTTGCCCACCACCCTCGCCCACCAATTGGAGCTTGCCAGCTCCCCAAATCTTTGCTAATCGCAATGAATTTTCTTTCAGGACCACACATAACGATCCTCTCTCGTTTTTATAAAACCCCAACCTTCTATTGTTCTTTGGATATACCAAAAACCACCCGGACTGTGTGTACACCCCACATTGGAATCCTTTCTTGCCAAAGAAAACATTACTTGTAGAGATTTGTCTCTGTATTTTAATTTTGACTTCAACAAGGTGATTGGGAAAGAAGCTTGGCTAAAGTGGACTGAAGAGAGAATAGAAAATTTTTTAAAATGTGGAGGTGGTAAATAGAGACAACTCTTTGCTTTGAAGAGGAGCAGAAAAATGAAGTGTGGGCTAGAAGAAAATGTGTGGGAAAGGGAGGTTGGGTTTGTGTATGTTTCTGTTTGTTTGTTCGTTTTAAGATGGAGTCTATCTCTGTCACCCAGTCTGGAGTGCGGTGGTGCGATCTCGGCTCACTGCAACCTCTGCCTCTTGGGTTCAAGTGATTCCCCTGCCTCAGCCTCCTGAGTAGCTGGGATTACAGGCTTGTGCCACCACACCCGGCTAATTTTTGTATTTTTAGTAGAGATGGAGTTTCACCGTGTTGGCCAGGCTGGTCTCTAACTCCTGGCCTCAAGTGATCCACCCGCCTCAGCCTCCCAAACTGCTGGGATTACAGGCGTGAGCCATGACACCCAGTTGGAGGTTGTTTGTTTTTAGAAGATGGGCAGTATTACTCTATGTTCATGGGAATAATCCACGAGGGGGCATAATTATGACAGAGGAGTCCAGGAAAAGGCAATAAGGAATACAATTCAGGACTCAAAGGAAGGGTAGGGCAGGCATGGGAGGGCTGGGGTTTGAAGAGAGGAGAATGTTCATTTTGGAAATGGGGAAACAAATGTACTAGAGATGTGTGGTAGATTCACTGGGCGGTGTTGAGACGGGGCTGTGACGGGTCCACCTGGGCTGGTGTCTATCTCTCATCTCATCTCTCACTCAGGCTGCTTTATTCTGCTCACCCAAGACTGGCGTTTCCTCCTGGCTTTTCTACTGCTGTAAGTTCGAGAATCTTCAAGAGTGGGAATTCCTGAATTCCAGTCTCTAGGAGAGAATCTGGGAAAGATGCCCCAACAGGCCTCTACTCTTGGTGCTGTCAGCTTTGGCAGGGAAGTGGGGTCGGGAGTGGGGTGCAGTTGTGAAAGAATGGGGCACTGATAAGGCAGGTGCTTCCAAGAGGTGTTTACGGGTGCGACCATAACCTTCCTCACCTTCTGCAGGTCCTGCTCATTGGAAGGTCCAGGAGAACAGATTGGATGCATTTGGCAAAGCTCATTTTCTCCCCTTGAGGACATCCTTGCTATAGCCATAGTGATCCTAGTCAGACTATGTTCTGATTTTTACTTTAGAACATTTCCTCTCTATAGCTGCAGGGAAACATCTTCTTTTATTAAGCTCAATCATTTTAAAGAGTTTGTGTAGGAGGAATAACAAATAGAGACAGTGCGTGCGTTTTCTTCCTGTGAGTGGTACGTTGGCTCCTGATTCTTTCTGAATGCCGGAGGACCAACACCTTTCTGTGGGGGAGGAGTTTTGTGCAGTGATTTGCTCATTGGAGCAGATGAGTCAATGGCCCATTAGGGCAGTGTGCTGGGCAGTCTGTTGGGGTTGTGCCCCTGGCAGCATGGGGGCAGAGGAGTTCAGAGCTTAGTGAGTCAGTGTTCTGGCCTTTACTAGCAAGCGTCTGGCTACTGTGGCATCTGGGGTTGCCTTGTTATTCCTATCTTTGTTAGGAACTCAGACTTGAAGTCAGATGTGGTTCAGATTCTCTTTCTGCCATCTACTATCAGAGTGGTCACAGGACATTACTGATGCACACCTTCCTTCTGGGGTTCTTGGGAAGAGTAAATGAGATTGGGTGTGTAGAGCATTCAGCAAGGTGCCTGGCACAAACTAGACCTGGCACAAACAATAATGGTTAGCATTTGTAGAAGGACCTGTTGGCATAAAATGGGGTAATCAGATGTCCAGTATAATGCATGCTCTAGAGAGAGAAGGAAAAGCCATTTAGGAAATGAGGTAAGACCAGGACTGGGGAATAGAGGAGTATCACATGGAACATGGAATTATGGAACTTTAGTTATGGAGGGAGATTTTGGTTCACATCTTAAATTAGCTGCATGGGTCCTTGGGGAAGTTACATTGTTAAGCCTCTCTTTCCCGCCTAGGAAATGGGAATAATAATGTTTACCTCATGAGATTTTTGTAAGGAACAGATTAATAAACCACTAAGCACAAGGCCTGACATATAGTAGATAGTCATTAGAGAGAAGCTCTGATCTTTAATAATAGCAGATGGGCGTCACCACTCCCATAATAGAGGCAGTGTAGCTGAGTGGGGAAGAGTGGCCTCCGCATTCCTGAAATTGCACCAAGTTAGTAATTATCCACTTTGCAAGAGCAGAGGTTGACCCTGCCCAAATCTCAGTCCTGATGATTCAACAAAGGTTGCTAGATTTGGCATAACAAAGGCCCCTTTCAAACGTATACAAGTTATGAATAATCTTGGACACTAATCTTGGGCACTCCACTTTTTCATTTTGCTTGGGACATCTCACCCTGCTATGAAGAGCTGTATACTTACTAAATTCTCATTTTCAAAAATGATTTTTTTTTTTAAACCTCTTTGAATCTGATCACTCAGGCTTGGTAAAATCCTTGTCCTTGAGTTTATTCAAAGTTCATGGGAACAGCATCTCATTGTATCATTCTTGCCAAAATTGCTTAAGCAGAATTGAATCACAAGGAAACAATCAGATAAAACCAGATTAGGGCACATTCTGTAAGACAACTGCCCTAAACTCTTCAAAAAACTTGAAAGACAGAGCAAAACCAAAAAGGCAGGGCTGGAGGTAGGTAGAATTAGATTAAAAGAGACTAAATGTACATGATAACTAAATGCAATGCACGAACCTTGAATGAATACAGATAGGCACTCCCCTAAAACACCTGACTGTAAAATACATTATAGGACAACTGGGGAAACGTGATTATGGACTCTTTATTAGATAATGTTATTGAATCAATGGAAAGTTTCTTGGGTATGACAATGATATTATAACTATGTAGGAAAATATCCCTGGTTTTTTAGGACAAATAAGAGTAAGTATTTAAGGGTATAGCATCATGATTTCTGCAACTTACTTTCAGATGGTTCAATAACACACATACACACACATACACACACACACACACACACACACTGGGTGTGTGGCATAGGCCTGCAGTCTTAGCTATTCAGGAGGCTGAGGATCATGGATCTTTTGAGCTCAGGCGTTTGGGACTGTGGTGAGCCATGCTTGGGGCTCTGAATTGCCACTAGAATCCAGCCTGGGCAATATAGCAAGACCCTGTTTCTGTATTTATAAGCACACAAATACAGATATGAAAAGAGGTAGAAAATGTTCTTTGGGACGTGACAAATGTTAACAACTGATTAATCTTTGTGAAAGGTTTATGGATGTTCATTGAACTGTGCTTTCAACTTTTCCGTAGGCTTGAAAATTTTCAAAATAAAAAGTTGGGGTTGGGGAAAATCTTCATGGAAATAAACTGGCTAACCAATCTGCATGTCATTGTCTTGCAAACATTCTGTTCAGTGAGGAGCCCTTGATGCAAACTCAGAAAGACACTGGGGTGCTGTTCTCCTTTTGAGACGAATGGCTCCCACCACCTATAAAAGGTAGTGGGGTATTTAAACTCTTGGCCAATTCTCATGTTGGGGAATCCTCAGTTCTTTACAATCCTGCAGCTGAAAGGCTGGATTGAGAGGGAGCTGTGGAAGGAGGGCTTGCTCACAAAAGGAAACAGTAACGTGAACATGTATTTGAGAGAGCAAGCATTTAGAAAACCTTAAGGAAGTCAAAGTCCCTTGTGCCTGTTAAGCATTTGTGCATGCTTAGTAAGAATCCTGTCTGCCTATGTGATGAAGAATCAAAATGCTAGGGTAAAAAGTGTCCTGAAATTTTCACCTGGAATTTCTGGGGAGAAATTTATTTTTAGGCTTCATATTACATTAATTATATATCTCAGGGAGAAGGGATTTCTTTTCAAGAATGGATTTATTAAAGACACATGGATCCAGGGGTCATTCCACTTGGAGCGTAATAACATGTTCTAAAGCAGTTTGAGTTCTTAATGACTTGACTCCTTCATATCCACTGGTGTCAAATTTAAAACCGACCACACGAAATGCTGGGGGCAAAAAGTAGTCCAGTAAACAAACTTATTAATAGAAATGAAATCCCACAGGGAACACAGACACACACAAGTCAGTGGGATATTAAATTCCTGTGATAAGTTAACACGGATTAAGCAAAACTTTTTATAGTGCAAGTTCTTAGTATCAAATTTTGAAGCACAGCAACATCTAATAATATAATTATTTATATTAACCATTTCTAATAGGTGGCAAATAATTCTAAAAAGGTATGTTGAAGGAAAAACATTAATTCACTCAGTAAATAATTATTGGACACCTATTCTGTTTCCAATTTAGGAATAAACATACCTTCTTGGAGTCTTCTCTCCACTGGCAAGGTAAACTTACACAAATCATTACGTGATGAATTCCAATAGCAGTGAGTGACATAAAAGAGTAGTTTGTAGATCTGACCATCTGGGATGGTGTAGATTTTGTAAACTTTAGTAATTACAAAACATTGTCATCAAAGTTTGAAGTATCTTTTTAATATATTTCAAGTTTTTTCCGGATTTTTTTGTTGTTGTTGTACAACGGTTATGTGGAGATTTAAGTAAATTTCTGAGATCACTTCTTAAATACTGATGGTTGGAACTTTTATATTCTTTTTTAGGTCACCCAACTCAAAATTCCCAGACAGGATGAACAACAAGATTGATACCTATCCATGTGATGGTGGGCAGGAAGGATGCGTGGGACATGGCTCACCGTCCTCCTTGCCATCAGCATGGTGGTAGAGATTATTGCTGGGGAACGATGATTATCTGGACCAGTGGCGTGGAGGTAAAAGAATTTACCAAGAGAGTTGTAGATAAAAAAAGGAAGATTTATTAGAGAAAGTATGAAAATACATTGCAAGAAAGCAATGGGCAAATCAGCAGAAGAGAAGCTGACTGCCAGGAGACAAAGGCTTACTGGAGATTTTATAGGATGGTTTTGGGCTGCAGAGTGCTACGTGCAGCACTGCTAATGCCAAGGTTGCAGGGAGCTAACTGCATTTTTTGTATTAGCCAAAGGTCTGGTGATAGCTGGGCACAGGAAGGTTATGAGTTATTTGCACAGGAGGGTTGTATGTCCTGGACCTTGAAGAAAGGCAGACTTATAGCTTATTTGCCTTTTTTTGTTGCTTTTCCCTGCTCCCACCAGTCTGTCTTTTTCTTTAATTGAGACTCCACAGTGATCAGTGATTTCAGGTACCAACAGTAGAGTTAGATTCTTGAGTTAAGCTCCAGGCTCTGCCACTTGGTATTTGTGTGACCTTGGGCAAGTTCCTTGACTTTTTACTAAGCCCAATTTCCTTGACTATAAGTAGGGTTAGTAACAGTATAGCCATCTGATATGCTTTGGCTGTGTCCCCACCCAAATCTCATCTGGTAGCTCCCATAATTCCCATGTGTTGTGGGAGGGACGCAGTGGGAGATGGTTGAATCATGGGGGCGATTTTTCTGGTGCCATTCTCGTGATAGTGAATGGGTCTCACGAGAGCTGATGGTTTTTAAAACAGGAGTTTCTCTGCACAAGCTCTCTTCTCTAGTCTGCCACCATGTGAGATGTGCCTTTCATTTTCCACCATGACTGTGAGGCCTCCCCAGCCACATGGAACTGTAAATCCAATAAATCTCTTTCTTTTGTAAATTGCCCAGTCTTGGATATGTCTTTATCGGCAGCATGAAAACAGACTAATACACCTTCCAACATTAAAAGAAAATTCTAAATAAAATGATGTGGGCAAAGCATTTGATGCAAAGTAAGTCCTCCATAGATTTTAACTATGTTATGGTTACACTAATTATCACTGTTAGGTTGTCTGATCATTCATAACCTTTCCTATTCTGGACAGGCTCCTTGGTTTTTTATCCTTATTTCCCAAGCTGAATGCAGGCAGATCTCTGATTTCACACCAAATATATTCATCTTCTAGCCTTGTATGTGTGGTGATCAGGTTGGGTATTTATTCTCCTAGAGGTCAGAAAACATAAAATTCTACCTGCAGTATGAAAACCCAAATTTGGTATGGGAAATGAAGCTTAAATTTATCAGAGATTAATAGATGAAAGGGTAAATTGTTTAAAAGGCGAATGTTAGAAGTTGAGAACTGTCTTTCTCTGGAGTGAACATCTGCTTAGTAGATTGACATGCTTGTGAAAGCACCTAAGTATCAGCTACTTCCTTTTTAGAGATAGGATCTTGCTCTATGTGAGCCACCATGCCTCGCTAATTTTTATTTTAGAGATGAAATAAACTCACTATGTTGACTGGGCTAGTCTCACATTCCTGACCTCGAGTCATCCTTCTGCCTCAGCCACCCAAGTAGCTGGGATTACAGGTCTAAGCCACTGCACCCAGGCTAGTACTAGTACTAGGTTTACCGGGAATTTTTCTAGTGATTCTGGGAAACCTACATCTTTGTGCTTTTATTTTTTCAGTGTGACAGAGACAGTTACTTGCTCCAATATTTATTTATTTTTTATTTTTTTAAGACAATGCTGATTTTTCAACTGGATCTACAGCTACTCAGAATAAAGACTACATTTCCCAGGCTCCCTTGCAGCTAGATGTGGTCATGTGACTAAGTTCTGGCCCAAGAGCTGTGAAGAGAAAAGATATAGCCTTCTTGAAAGGGAAGATATGCTCTCCTTCCTTTCCTTATTCTATCAGCTGGGATTCAGATGCTGTGGTGAGCTACACGGACCATGCAGATGGGGATAACACTCTAGGAAAAGTGGAAGGACCTTGGAGTTGTGATGCTACAGAGCATCCATGTTATATGAGAGAAAAATAAACTTCTATTTTGTTTAAGTTATGGTCACTCAGTCTCCTTTACTGCAATGGTATTTATATCCTAAATAATACAGGCAGGAATGAGCACTTCTGCTGCCCAAATCTTCTTCCTTGTGGTTGAGTCCTGGAAAAATGCTGACTTATTTATGTATGTGTGTGTGTGTGTATGTGTGTGTTGTTTTTCTCTGTGTGTAGGAATTCATTCATTTATTATATCCAGTATTTATATTGAGTGCCAGGCACCTTATCTGCCACACACAAGTCTATGTATGTCTGCATGTCAATTTTAATTCCTGCTTTTAATGAACATACTGTCTAGAATCTGAAAATCTAGAGTATAAGAAGCACTGTATGGCCAAGTGAACAAGATAATGGATACCAGAAAATGTTAGAAAATGTCATGTCCACCATTTTTCTTCTTAATCCATGAGTAACCCATGAAAGTAAAAAGATGGTCTCCAGAAAGACAAAAGATGTAAGTTGACTTCATTCCATTTTCTCCAGTGTATACAGAATGCACTCCAATCAGGCTGGCATGGCAGGGTTCAAGGACCTCCTTTGGTTCTGTGTCAGGTTGCCCCCTCTGTTGTCTTCGGCTCTGTGAAGGCATCCCCACCCCCTCCCATGTGATGTCCATGCTCCGGAGACCTCTGTCGTTTATAAGCCTGGTTTCCCCTCAACCCTGTGTGAGGCAGGCAGCCAGTATCACTGCCCTAGTTTCACGGACAGAGCAACCGAGTCATTTTTCTATTGTTACTGGACAAAGGTACTGAGTAAGTCATTCTAAAGTCCTAGAATCAGATCCTAATTCTTGTTCCTGGCATCATTCATGGACCTGAATTCCGCCAAAGGTTCAAGAGGATACTGGCCACTGACCAGCTCAGAGAAGAATGCATCTGCTTGTGACTGAGTCAAAAATAAGGATTAACTCTGTCTTGACACTTGCAGGCTTGAAAAAGAAAGCGGGGGAAAATGTGCATGAGTAACATCATCATCTCATTATACCGGGATTCTCAACCTCTCTCAAAACGTTTTGAGAATTCCCTGGTACATGATTTCCTTAGTACCAAATTTTTAAATTAAAAAAATATCTTATTTGCCATTGAAGCAATCAATTTTCTCCATCTTACAACAGAATCATTTATGTGACTTTAGATCCGAGAGGAAACTAAATTTATTTCCCTTCTTTTTGCAAGAGAATCTTTGAAGTATCCAGCAGAGAAAAAAAAATGAGCTTGCTCATGTAATAAAATTAGAAACACAAACCATTCCAAACACAAGCTGTTCATATTTAGTAGGATGATGCTTTTTATGTAGCATTTTCTGAATAGCTTCGAATTTCCTAAATTTTTTCCTTTCCTTGTGTTTTTCTTTGTCTCACATGTCACCCTATTTATTCATTCCCTCACTGACCTTCCCGGCTAAGGAGGAGAGAGGCACAAGGTATATCTGCAGAAGTAACCATGGATTTAAAAGTAGCTACAGCATCAATTTAAAGGCAAGTTACAGCTTTTGTACATTAAACTTGGTGACTTTATCCTTTGCTTCATAGCTGTGGGAGAAGGGAAAGTTTTGGAAAGCAGAAATAGGAGTTCTTACTGGGAATCCAGAAACTCTTAAGATTATCTTTCTTAACGAGCTACCGAAATGACCCCTGAAAGCATAGTCTTAGTTTCCTTCCTTCCTTCCTTCCTTCCTTCCTTCCTTCCTTCCTTCCTTTCTCTTTCTTTCTTTCTTTCTTTCTTTCTTTCTTTCTTTCTTTCTTTCTTTCTTTCTTTCTTTCTTTCTTTCTTTCTTTCTCTTTCTTTCTTTCTCCTTCCTTCCTTCCTTCCTTCCTTCCTTCCTTCCTTCCTTCCTTCCGTTCCTTCTCTTCCTTCCCTTCCTTCCCTTCCTTCCTTCCTCTTTTCTTTTCTTTTCTTTTTTTTATCACCTGCACCAGCCCTTCAGTTCCTACCTGGGGCCCTCTGAGTCAAGATCCTCAAAGATGGGTCCTAGGAATCTGCATTTTTAAAAACTTCCCAGGCTGGGCGCAGTGGCTCACGCCTGTAATCCCAGCACTTTGGGAGGCCAAGGCAGGCGGATCACGAGGTCAGGAGATCGAGACCATCCTGACTAACACAGTGAAACCCTGTCTGTACTGAAAAGTACAAAAAAAAGAAAAAAAAATCCCAGAAGGTTCTCATATCTACTAAAAGCTCGAGTTTCTGCTCTGAAGGGGCTTCGTGGATGGGTCTTCAGGGACTCTGTGTTTATAAAGTGTATGTGTGTATATATATATATGTGCATTTTTCTGAAGTAAATTTTCAAAGGAGTCTAAGACCCCAGAAAAGGTTAAGGCCCAGTGCATAATGGCCAATAAATGGAGAGAAAAACTGTCCAAATCTCACATATTAATGAAAAGAAGAATGCAAGTTAAAACAAGATTATTACTTTGCACTCACAAACTTTTGAAAAAATCAGTGGTGGTTGGCAAAGACAGAAAAATAAGAATTCTCATACACTGCTGAAGGTACAGACATTTTGGGGAACAATTTGACAATAGCTAGCAAAATCTAAAATACATTCTCCTTACAGCCCAGCAAGTCCACTTTTAAGCAAATACCAACTCTTGAACATATGAACTTGGCATGTTTAAGGATATTCTTTGCGATACTGCTTATAATTAATTGGAAAAAATTGGAAACAACATAAATATGTACCTTAGGGGCAGAAAGAAGGTTACCCCTTTCCTCCCTGTCATAAGGGTCATGGCTGACACCCCTATAACAAAGACAAGCTAACAGGAGAAAAGCATAACACATTTATTTGATCACAGTTTTATGAGACATGAGAGCCTTCAGAATGGAGACCAAAGATCCAGGAAAAATTGATCCCTTTTTTTATGCTTAGGTTCAATGAAGAATGGACAGCCATGTAGAACTACGACTGGGGGAAAACAGGGATAATCTAATGGAAATAGACTGAGTCAGGAAACCTACCAAGCCCTGTCAGCTCAGCTTCTTCTTGGCCTCTCTGGGCAGCATTTCTTTCTCCCAGGTATGGAATGGGAACCCTCTGGGATGAGGGTCTTAATTTCTTTATGGCCAGCTCTTACTCAGAAAGGCAGGGGAAGATTACCGTAATATTTTTAGATTTTATGACTGGCTTTGGGTAAAAGCTGTTTTGGTTTCTATGACCTGCCTTGGGGAAGAGGAATTATGGTTTTCTATGGCTTGCCTTAGGGAAGAATGAGGGGCAAGAGACACCAGGGCAGGAGAAGGTCAGATAGAGACTTTGCTTCAGAGGCCTTCACTCCGGGGTGTCTTTTTCTAAATCCCAACACATCAAGAGAGGAATGGGATAAATAAAATGTCATATGATCGATGTTAGCTTATTATAATTACAAGGAATGATGTAAATCCATTTATTAATAATATTGAAAATAATAGGCTGGGTGTGGTGGCTCACACCTGTAATCCCAGCACTTTGGGAGGCTAAAGCAAGCAGATTGCTTGAGCCCAGGAGTTTGAGACCAGCCTGTGCAACATGGTGATAGCCCATCACTACAAAAAATACAAAAATTAGCTGGGCATGGGATGCATGCCTGTAGTTAGTCCCAGCTACTCAGGAGGCTGAGGTTGGAAGATCACTTGATCCCAGGAGGTTGAGGCTATAGTAAGCTGTGATCATGCCACTGCACTCAGCCTGGGTGACAGAATGAGATGCTGCCTCAAAATAACAATAATACTGAAAATAATAGTAGCTAAGACTTAAATGGTGCTTACTGGCACTGTTCTAAAAGCTTTTCATATGTTAACAAAACTGAATCTTAAAACATAATTGTGAGTGAAAAAAGCATAGAATAAAATGATACAACACTATGATTATTTTTATGTTTAAAAGCACAAAGTAATACTTACATAGGTTATTGAGATATATACAGAGAGAGTAAAAGTAGAAAACATGGATTTCACAAATATACACAAAATTCTAAGGGTAGTCTAGGGCGGCACTAACACGGATTTATAAGAATGGGGACATTTCAGTCTCCTTCAGCTGTATCAGATATATGTCATTTGCAAAAGATCTATAATTAACAAACACTTACATGATATTCACAAAACCAGTTGGCAAGGTAAGATGTTATAAAATGTGAGTGCTCAGTGGCAGGGCAGGGCAAGACAGACAGAAGAGAACAGAAGAGGAGGCCGTGCAGCTGTAGGGCTGTTAAGGCAGAAATATTTTGTGGAGCACAAGCAAGACTTAAACACAGATGGAGGGTTGGCAGGAATCGTACTGCCTGAGAGGCGCTAGAGATACGACCCCTAGAGGAAGAATGTCATCTTGGGGGCACCACGAATGGAGAGTCAAAGGTGGATCCACACAAGGAAGCGAAAAGACATTGGCATTTTCTATTAGGACATCTGGAAGTCTCTTTTGGTAAGTTATTTAATTATAAATAACAGAGGAAGTGACCAGCTGAATTGCACTTCTGACAAGCAACAGGAATTATATAGTGAAGTGCAAGTTACCAAACCTTTGAGAGAAGGCCATGATGTCTTTGAAGCATTCACAATATCCAGGGAATTAAGGGCTCAGTGTTGTTAGGTGTGTGCCTTAAATGTCAGGGTGGGAAAACTGAGAAAACTCAAAATATGCAATTTTGATTCAACCAAAGCAAATGTCTTCTCCTTCTTTCCAAAAAAGAAAGAAAGGGTCGGAGGAAAAATAGTTATGGCTACTCCAGGAATTCTCCCTGCAATCAGATGTCAAATTTCGAGCTTTCTCTCTCTCTCCTGCTTCTCTGTCCTCTTTGCCTACAGGATTAGTTGTGACTTACAAGGATCTCCACATTTGGTCCTAGCACCCTTCCAGTCCACCCAACACCCCACCCATATGGACTCTTCATCCTTCATTTCAGTGATGCCCACCTTTGCACATCCTGCTTCCTTTGCTTGGAATGACTTCTTTCTGACCCAGCTTTGCTTGGGAAAGCTCAATCTTCCTTGAAGAACCAGCTCAAAGGTCTTCTGTTAAGCTTTTCCTGAAAGAGGGGCAGCATAGCCATTTACACACCCAGTTATTCACCATACAAACACTGATTGAAGGCTACCAATGCCCTCCAGCAAAAGACCACCAGGAACACACTGATAATCAAACAAGCTGAGCTTATTACTCATTGATCAAGGGAGAACATACTTGAAGGACACTACCTTAGCAACTGTGTTAGAAAGAAACTACTAGAAGATTTGGATTTTGGTCGGGTGATTTGTGGAAGGCTTAAGAAATTAAGGATTTGCTCTAGGTCGGATACCATCAGAAATCCAGGCAATTGTACGATTGAGTGCATTACAGAGGGCAGAGTGACCTTGTTTTTGTGTATGGACAAAATTATGTAGTGACCTTGTTTTGTTTCATTTTATCATGGTTCAGAATAAGCTTGTCTGAGGTTGGTGTTCTGTGAAATTGTCTATGTCCAATAGGGGAACAATGGCCTGGCTGTGAGTGTTAGATCAGCTTGTAATAATATTGAGGTCTACTGGTGATTGTTTCTGGATGTCAGGGCCTGCTTTTTTCTTTCTCTATGCCTATAATGCCTCAGCCATTGGATTGTGATATTGTTCATATGTCTTTTACATCACCTAGCATGCCTTATGATGTAGCAGACAGTGCGGTTATGTCTCAAGATACATCCCAACCCTCTCCCACCGTGGGGTAGCCGTGGGATGTGGATGGGACTGATTCCACTCCCAGCTCCAACATGGGCCCTGATTTGTCTAGAACATCTGGTGACTTGTTTAAAGATAGGCATTGAATATTCAGTTTTATGGAAACAGACACTGAGATTGCATGCAGGAGGTTTAGTGGGGAGGGTACATAGGAACGATGTAGGCAAGAGAGGGAAGGATGATGACACAGAGGGAGAAATTGACCCAGTATATGATTTCAACAGAGGCTTTATCTGATTCCCCTTTGGAAGCACTGGAGCCGGGATGACCCTTCAGACATGCCTAATTGAGGTGACCTCAGACTTTTATACTTACTCATTGATCAGCCATTAGAGGCAGTGTCCTCTCAAGGGGGACAATATCCTTGAGTTTGGCAGCTCCTTTTCGTCAGAGCAATGCTTTGAGAGGAACTCAGCTGTGAGCCATCAGCAATCAATACTTCCAGAGTGGGAAAATGAGGGTCTCAGATCTGAAGGGAACATCTGGTTGACACAGGCACTAAAATGAGCAAACATGAACATTATTTTCTTGTCTTGCTGATAATTCCATCTTCTAAAGGATAGGTTTTAGATGTTAATTCTGCCTGTCTTAGTCCATTCAGGCAGCTATACCCAAATACCTTAGGCTGGGTAATTCATAAAAAATAGAAATGTATTGCTCACAGTTCTGGAGACTGGGAAGTCCAAAATCAAGTCACCTAGTAAGGGCCTATTCCTCATATGGCACCTTCTTGCTATGACCTCACATGGTGGAAGGGGCAAGGGCACTCCCTTCAACCTCTTTTATGAGGGCAGTAATCTCATTCATGAGGGTGGAGCCCTCATGATTTAATCACTTCCTCAAAATCCCCCATTTCTTAATACCATCACATTGAGTATTAGGTTCCAACATACGAATTTTGAAGGGACAACAACATTCAGACCATAGCTTTGTCCAACAAGGAGTACTTGGTAGGTGAAATAAAGAGCCTTAAGAGAAGGTAGCGATTACTTATTTTAATATGCCACCCAAGGCTAAGCCAGCTGGGTGATATTCTTTGGATACAGCGATTCTTTCAGAAGAGCTCAGGAATTTTTTTTTGGTGATTAGTAGAAGAGACGCTTGCTAGACACTAGAAGGAAAGTATACAGTCCCAGCTGCTGGTTGCATCATCAGGACAAAGCCAGCATACAGAGGATGGAAAAACTGAGAGAACTGTGAAGAAATGAGATGCTGGAGCTCGCCTGCATCAGGCGAGGGGTGACTGCGCACATCTCTTCCCAATTCTATCTTCAGTGACTTTGCTTTGGTAGCTTGAAATAGGTCATGGTGGGAGTATTTACACCATGGAAATAGACAAACTCATGGCTCTTTTTTTCTCTGGAAAGTCAGTTAGTTGTGACATACTTCCTAGCACACTACCGACGAAGCCCTAATCAAACAATGCCTGAAGCCTGTCTACTTCTGGACTTTTCAGGTACGTGAGTCAATAAATTCTCCTTATTGTCCAAATTGAATTTTAATTGCTGCATATTATAATTTATGTTTGCATATCTGTTTTCTCCAATAAGTTATAAGCTTCCTGAAAGTCAGAGAACATATTTATCTTTGAATTTCTGGTGTCAGTAAACATAGCCAGTACCCAACATATATTGAATAAATGAAGCATAAGGGTCTTTGAACTGAAAAGAGCAAACATTAATAAGATGGAAATGGATAGTCAAGATGGGTGAAAGTATAGATGTTTAAACCAGTCCAATTCTTCCGGCATGAATGAGAAAAAAGAAGCAGCTCTCTCTCTCTCTCTCTCTCTCTCTCATACACACACACACACACACACACACACACACACACACACACCCTATCTCTTTCTGAAGACACAGTGCACAGTGAATGTGGACTTCAGTGTCAAACAGCCTTGACTTCCATTCTTGGCACGGCTACTTATTGGCTATAGTCCTATACAAGTTCCCTAACATCCTGAAGCCTCAGTTTCCTAATCTGTAAAGTAGGCAAAATGATGCCTTCCTCAGACTGAAAGAGAAAGATGAGTAGAAAGCATTTAACCCAGGACCTGATACACAAAGCAGAGGCCGCAGCCAGTTTTTGCTGTTGTTCTTGTAGCAGATGTTGCTTTATCATTACAATTACTGTTGTTGCAGCTCCCTTCCTTTCATTGCCTTTGTTCTGGTTCATAAATTTATTTTATCTAACCTCTCACTGAAATCTAGCTTTTTGCTTCTATTAAGAATATAGGGAAGAAACTGCAGTGGTATTAGCAGTGCCTATGACTCTTGCCACAGAAATTACAGATTTTTTCATATCACCTGGTAGTTGTTGTAGACAATGGAAACACAGTTTCTCCCATCACTCTTTGAAATGATGGGGTTGTTATTTGACCCTTCACCAGATCCTATTATTTAAAGCACTGATAAAGGAGTAAAAATATTACTATATTTGTAATAGTTAAAATATTTGATATTGTAACTGATTTCCTTTGTAGCTTTATGTATTTCATTTTATGCCTAATAACATTATTCTGAGAAGGGAATCTGTGGCTTTACCAGCCTACCAAAGGGAGCCTGGCACATAAAAGATTAAGAGCCCCTGCCCTGGGACCATGTTGCTTCACGCTGGCTGGTCAGCTCAGTTAGTTTAAGAGCAAGGAAGGTCATAGGAGCCCACTTGTAGGGTCAGTTCACTTTATATAACTTTATTCTGTTCCTCAGCCACAGAGGCTGGCCAGTGTGTGTCCAAGACCTGGAAGAGGCTGTGTAAGACCAACCTCTATAAGCCCATCTGTTTGGCAGGAAACAGTATGCCCCGTGGATGGTGGATTAGTCTTGGTGCTGCATTATGGGAGGGGCGGGGTCATTTGGACATAGAACTTGAGGGCTTCAAAACACAATAAATGTAGATATTAGTCACTTGTAACTGGTGGAGAAGCCTGTAATCTCTCAGTAGTTCCTCATTCTGACAGCCTCTCTCTCTCAGTCTGGGCCTCTTGGTCTATGTGTAGTAAGGCTCCCACTTCCTGTTCCTTTCTCTCTCTATCTTCACCCATCTTGCTCACTCTCTCTCTCCCTTCGCATTCTCTCTAATTTATTCCCCCCCTTTTCTCTGAGGAGGAAGCAGTAGAAAATCCGGAATGTAGTCATTGGGTATCTGGTGGACATTCTTCTCTGTGCTTGGCCTTGAGTTCTTGGCAGGGATACTTGCTGTCCCTGGGTCTGCTCTCACTTTCCTTTCTGTCATCACACACACACACACACACACACACACACACACACACACAGTATCCCTCTCTCTCTCTCCATCTCTTTCTCTCCCTGACACACACTCACACTTCAGAACGATTATATTTATAATACCCTGGGCAGTTCCAAATGTCAGTATGAATTTTAAGAGCACATTTGTGTCTCTTGCTTGGAACAGACTGAATTTTCCACTGTCTGAGAGTTTGAAGTTCTTCCAACTAAGAGAGCAGTGAGAGCCTCTGGGGGACTAGCCATGTGTCAGAGCTCTGTCAACTTTCTGCTCCAAGGGTCGCACTCACTCAACATTTGTTGAAGGACCTATGGCCACATTTGGCCCAAGCCAGTCATGTTGTGCTTTTCAAGTAAAACCCGGTAAGGGGAAGGGCATCTGGAGTGGAGATACCTAGTGTCAAGTAAGAATGGGTCCTATAGGCCTGACATGTAAAAGCCATCAGAAATTGACCTGTTTTCTGGGCCTAGAGGAGAAGAAACCAGTAGATCTGGGATATACCCAAAGGAATAGAAATCATTCTACCATAAAGACACATGCATGCAAATGTTTGTTGCAGCACTATTCACAACCAGTAAAGACATGGAACCAACCTAAATGCCCATCAATGACTGATTGGATAAAGAAAATGTGGTACATATACACCATGGAATACTATGCAGCCATAAAAAAGAATGAGATCATGTCTTTGGCAGGAACATGGACGGAGCTGCTGGCCGTTATCCTTAGAAAACTAATGCAGGAACAGAAAACCAAATACCACCTGTTCTCACTTCTAAGTGGGAGCTAAATGGTGAGAACACGTGGACACAAAGAGGAGAACAACAGATACTGGGGCCTGTTGGAGGCTGGAGGGTGGGAGGAGGGAGAGGATCAGAAAAAAAAAAACTATTGGGTACTAGGCTTAGTACCTGAGTGATGAAATATGTGTAAACAAACCCCCATTTACTATATAACAAATCTGCCCACATACCCCTCAACCTAAAATAAAAGTAAAAAAGAAAGAAAAAAATGGCCGGGCACGGTGGCTCATGCCTGTAATCCTAGCACTTTGGGAGGCCAAGGCCGGTGGATTACCTGAGGTTGCGAGTTCAAGACCAGCCTGACCAATATGGAGAAACCCCATCTCTACTAAAAATACAAAATTAGTTGGGCATGGTGGCGCATACCTGTAATCCCAGGAACTTGGGAGGCTGAGGCAGGAGAATCGCTTGAATCCGGGAGGCGGAGGTTGCAGTGAGCCAAGATCACGCCACTGCACTCCAGCCTGGGCAATGAGAACAAGACTCTATCTCAAAAAAAAAAAAAGAAAAGAAAAGAAAACCAGTAGATCCCTGAAAGGATAAATTATAACTCTCATTCAACGTCTAGGAATTAATCTGAATTCACTTTCAATTGGGAGTGGCAGCTGAAAGCTGACTTTAGGCAGACTTTAGGGACAGAAAGACTTGGACAGTTTCTCTCCTCTTCCTTATATTTAGCTGTTGCATGAAATACCCTTAAAAGAATTCAGTAACAGCCATTCCACAATTAGAAGTATGGCTTGAAATTCTTATTCCTGTGAGAGTTGACACACTGGCTTTAATTCATACTAAAGTGCAAATGACTAACCTAAGATTATTTCTTGCAAACAGTTTTATTAAATATGAAGAAGAGAGGACAGAGAAAGAGAGGCTTATATTTGAGAGGAAATTGGGTAGAGGGACAAAGAAATGAGATGCTGGAGATTTTATAACTTTATAGTAGTGTCAGAGTTGGCCCCAGTTAGCTTTCTGGAGTTAATTGCTCAGTTTAATTATGGATTTCTCCCCACACATTTCCAGCACTCAGTTTTGATTAGATCTTATATTGCTTGGTTTCCTTAGCCTCTCGTCAAAGAACCTCTTTAGTGGGTAAAATGGGGGAATGTGGCAGGAGAGAAGGGGGTGCCCTACAGTGGATCAGAACCGTTTCTTAGAGGATGTTTCATCACCTTCTGTGTAATTTCCAACCAAAGTTAAAATGTTCTTCCCTTCTAATTCACAGTAAACTAATCTTGGGAGAATTCTTTCTGGCTGAGTGCTTCCCAAGCCACCATTCTTTAAGTGGAATTTATTTGAATAATTTAACATTGATTTCTAGTCTGGGTACTGTTTAGTTCCTTTTTGGGTCACTGAGCAAAAGGACTTAATATGTTCCATGTTCCATATAAAAATATCACCCGATTTTAGCTGTTCAGTGAGCTCCTAGGACAAAGGAGGGTTACTGGCAATGGAAAAGTATCACTTCCAACACAGGATATGCTGTGAGCATTGGTGGTATGTAACATATTCAGTAGTGTTTTCATGAACCTGTCAGCATAGTCTGCGTAAACTTTGCAATGACACTCACCTTCTGCTCAGCTCAACTTTATGGCTTCCTGAGCAAGGAGGTAAAGAACATGGAAGAGAAGTGGACGCGTCACAGAGGCACCTTCTGCCTTGTGGGACTCCCCCTTCTGGTGTCTGGAAGGGATGATGGTGGTTGAATTCAAGGTCACTGCCCCTACGCAGAGAGAAGGAAGGGAAGTGTTTTCTTCAGGTTCTTCTCCTTTTGAGAGGAGAGTGAGGCTTCTCCTGCTCCAGATTCTATAGGGAATAACATAGAGAAATTATGCTTTATCACTGGCAAAAAATTCATCGTTTGTAACTTGGGAATAATACATTGTATACAGAGTTTAGAATCAATGCGATAAGCTATTAAAAGTACTTAACTCGATAGCTGGCACTAGTAGTCACTCAATTACTGTTTGTTTCTTTCTAGCTGTCACCAGTTACAGTTTTGCATTTTTACCTTTAGGTCTTTGATCCATTTTGAGGTAATTTTTGTGAAAGAGATGTAAGGTCTTGGTTTAGATTCTAGTTTATTTTTTTCCTGCATGCAGATGTCCAGTTGTTTCAGCACCATTTATTGAAAAGACTGTCCTTTCTCCACTGTATTGCCTTTGCTCCTTTGTCAAAACTCAGTTGACTATATTTGGGTGGGTGTTTTTCTGGGCTCTCTATTCTGTTCATTTGGTCCATTTGTCTATTCTTTCCCCATGTCACATTGTTTTGATCACTGGAAAGCTTTTCAAAATCGTAAAGCCTTATACCCATATGAAGCAGTATTAGTAGAGAGAGTGACCAGCTGAGGGCCAATGGCATTTCCTCAGCTCTTATCCTCTCCCTACTCTGTGTGAGTTAGAAGATGGAACTCCTCATCTGTGAAGAGGGAAAGCCAATACTCCAGGGCCAACGGTTTACTGAGGGCATAATGGACTTGGTCTCTTCCTTCTGCTGAGTTCGAGGACAGGGCTTGTTCAAAACTGGTTCATCTCTGCTTTCTCTGACTTCAAGGACCTCATCCTAACACTTTGCTACTGGCAACTCAAGCATTATATATTCTGTTATTTTAAAATATTATATTATTTTCTTGCTTGTTTTAGACAGTAACATTGTTTCCTTTTGCTACTCAGTCTGGGCATGGCTCATGATTGCCCATTATAGCTTCAGCTGACATAGATCCTGTATTTCAGCAAGTAGTTCTCAAAGTGTGGCCCCTGACCTGCAATATCAGATCCTCTGGGAAATGCAATGTTAGAAATGCAAATTTTTAGGTCCTACCCCAGACTGAATGAATCCAACCTCTAGAATAAGGCCAAGTAAATCAGTGTTTTAACTAAAAAAAAAAAAAAATGACACATGCTCAAGTTTGGGAACCACAAACTTTGAGTTTACAAAGAGTTTTTCATTCATTTAGTAGCAGCATTCTCACGCACATTGTCTCTGATAGATGGCACGATGACCCACTTCCACTTGGTTATTCTTTTCCCTCTGCCTTTTAGGGCTTGCCATAGGACGCCCTGCTGAAGTTGGCACGCTCATGGGAGCTATCCTTAAATGCCACTCAGAACACTCTCACAGCCTACAGCCTGCAGAAGAAGAGTGTCACCTGGTCCAGTTGCTGAGTGACCGCTGATCAACAGCTGACTTCACCTTGCATCCTGACTCCTGGGAGCTCTTCCTCTCCCATCTCTCTTCCCCTCTTTCTCTATAGGCGCAGCCATCAGGATCAGCTGAACCACTGGGGATGGCTGTCTTTGGAGAGGAGCTATGTGGCCTTGAGAAGAGTTGGGTAGATGGACGGCCTCTCCTTGGAAATCCGCTCTCTGAAAGGACAAAGCCTAGGAGACTGCTCCTCAGGGTGCAGAGCACAGGCTTGCCTGTTTATTAGGGTGTGGACTTGGAGTCAGGACAGGAGTTTTATGAACAGGAGAAGGAATTTTGTTGAGTTTGTGGCCTTGTGCTGATTCTTTTTGGGATGTTGAGTAGCACGAATAGAGAAATCTTTGATGAGAAGAAAAAAACAGTTTTAGTGAAGTAAATAAATGTAGCTTCATTTTCATTTGTAAATATATTTCTTCTATTTGTTGTTACTCCACTTGTAAGATGCACACACATAACCACAGATTCAGAGATTTTTGTCTATTCATTGATGGCGATCTGTGTTACTTTCTGTCAAGGAGGCATAGTAACTTGGTGTCAGTATGGTGGGGCTCTGGCTGCCACAGACAGTATAGGTAGTGGCCTTCTGTTAGCTGAAAATTAATTACTAAATTGGCAGCATGTGCCCCTCATTCTGTGATATACACACACACACACACACACACAGAGACACACACACAGTACCCCTTATGTTTGCTTAACTTCCAAGAGTCTTTTGGACATATAAAATTTGCCTCAGTCAAAAGTTTAAAATATGCATTGGTTCTGTGCCTATTAAAAGCAAAGTTTAAAATAAAGCCCGAAATAATGGATGAAATCCATTCAGGCAGCTTGGTGGTTTAAAGCAAGACTGAACTTTCTACTTTTTGAAAAGTGTGTTTCCAGGAATAAAGCTGAGTGGGCAAAGCAAGACCTAATTTTCCCCACTGAATAGGAAATAAAATGACACATATTGAATGCTGTCTCAAAGGTGCTTATACTGGTTGGGAAAAGATGGCCTTGAGACCCAGACTATTCATGTTAAGATTGAAGATGAGGTGAAAATGCGAATTAAATAATGCCATGGCAAAGTTGGCTGAAAATGAGTAAGCAGGACTTTGTGAACGCTTCATATTCCTAATAAAGCATCTCTTCCTTACTCAAACATCTTTTCCTCCCTCTTTTGACCTTCAGCAGGCTATAAAGAACAATGCCCTTCATTTGTGATTATCTAATCTTTAGAAACATGTCCTGCCCTCATATATTGCTGGTGGGAATGTAAAATGATGCAGCTGCTGGGGAAAGCAGTTTGGTGGGTTCTCAAAAAGGGAAACACAAAGTTATATGTGTTTATGACCCAGAATGTTCCACTCCTAGGTATATACTCGGGATAACTGAGACATATGTTCATACAAAAACTTGTGCACAAACATTTGTAGCAACATTATTTATAACAGGCAAAAAGTGGATACAGTCCAAATCTCTGTCACCTGAGGAATGGATAAATAAAATGTGATAGAGCTGTACCGTGAAATACTATTCAGTCATAAAAAGAATAAAGTACCAATAGTAAGAGTTGAAGAAGGAAGAAAGAAACATGAAAAGCAGCTTCACGGTAAAAGACAGGTTTATTTTGGGAAATAAACCTGAGAGGGGCTTCTGGCTGAGTTAGGTCAGGGGCACTCTCTCTTACAGACTGAGAGTATTTAAGGGTTTAGGGCAGGAGAGCTTATTACAAGCTCAGAATATTTCTGTGTTTCTTCGTCTTGCTTATTTGGGAGGGAGATTTTGTGTTTGTTTCCATACTTTTTTTTTTTTGCAGCTGCAGGCATACCCAAGTCTGCTTTTAGCTTCCCTATCTTAGTGCACCTAAAGGGAAAGGGATGTGCTTATTAGGGCCCACTGTTTTACTGGGGCCCATTGTATGAGTGTGAAGTTTGGCAGTTACCCAAGAGACTTTGCCCCTACCTTCTGCCCCTGACCTGTCTTATCTGTGTTTTACTGTCTGCTCTTTCTGGCTGCTTGTTGTTAGAAGAGAAGTGATTTCCTTGAAATGACTGAGATTAGAAAGGGAGCCAGAACTTGAAATGGCAATGTTTGTCCAAGATGATGGTGCTCCTGCTCTGTCACTGATACCTGCTACTACTTGGATGAACCTTGAAAACGTTGTGCTAAGTGAAAGAAGCCAGAATCAATGGGCCACATTTTGTTCGATTCCATGTATATGAAATGTGCAGAATAGGCAAATTATAGCCCCCCAAAATTCATATGTTGACATCCCAACCCTTAGTACCTCAGAATGTGACTGTCTTTGAATATGGGGCCTTTAAGGAGGTAATTAAGGCAAAAAAGAGGTCCTCTGGGTGGGCCCTCACCCAGTAAGACTGGTGTCCTTCTAAGAAGAGAGAGATTAGGACACAGTTACACACAGAGGAAAGGCCATGTGAAGACAGAGGGAGAAGACAGCCTTTTGCAGGTCAAGGTGATCAGGATAAACAGCCCATAATAGGTCTGGTAAGGTCTGAACAGGGGTCAGATTGTATAGTGTGTTATCAGCTAGGGTAAGGAGTTTTACTGTAATTCAGAGCCACTGGAAGGTCTTAAGCAGGGTTCTACAGATCTGATTAATATCTGGGAGTTAGGGTTTCCCTGGAGATTCTAACAAGGACTAAAGCATCCCTGACCTTAGACCCAGAGGTAATCTCTATCAACCTGGGTCCTGAATTAAACTTTCTTCATCCTGTTGATTGTCCTTGGTTTTCAGCAGAGTTTGCACAAAGAGAAATCAACACACCCAGGATAGCATGCCTCAGTACTCCAAACAGATTCTGAGAAGCATAAGGGTCAACCATAAATGTACATTTTTGCAAACCCTGTAATCTATTTATGCTACAAAAAAATCTCCTAAACAGAGGAACTGAATCAACTGCAAATAGCTATTGTTGATTTTCTACGAGGACATTGGCAATCATGATGGCTCTGTGAGCCACAGGATTGTTGTAAAGAGAGATTTCTGGATGGTGATTTTCTGTACTAATCAGTGGATTTTTGTTTTCTCATCAGGGCCAAGATATCCAACCATAAACAAAGGAGAAATTTTGACTTGAGAAATATCTACTTTGTTAATAAGCAAAACTGAAAATGGAATAAAGTAATTTTGTTTTGTAAACACAGGCTTGCTGTTCATTGAGTGCAAAGTATAACTCTTGCAAAATGTTAGGGGTACTTGGACCCCATGGTGCTAGAGTTTAAAATGGTTTTGGAGGAATTGAAACATCAGTTCTGTTTATTGCACAAATGTAGCAAACATGAAAGCCAAATCGTACAAATTATTTTAAACAACTGAATGCCACTTACCAGCTGTGAGCTACCTGCTTCAACAAAACTCTTTCAAGCCTAAATAAAGGGAAAAAATTTCTCTCTTCTCTCCATGTATTTAAAGATAGCATCCGAATTAACATCTGAGTCATAAATAGTCCATGAAACAGATGACTCCTCATCCTATGACTAGATGTTTTTTTTTTTTACCAGATAAAATTCTAAGTGAATCTCTTTTCTCTTTTGCACTTTTAAAAGCTATTTCCCTTCTCTGGTTTGGTCTTCTGGTTAATGTGCTGAGGCAGGCTCTTGGCAGCCAGATGGAGTATCATCTATATTTAGAGCTTCCATTAGCTTTTGTGTGTGAATCTGCTGCCATTTCCTAATTTCAACACAAATATTCTACGAGAGTGGATTGCCATTTATGTTATTGCTGTATAATAAAGTCATCATGCTAATATGCCTTATTTTTCCTGGTGATCCTTTTTGCTAATCAAGCACATTCCCTTTTTATTGGTCACATACTGATACATGAGAAGTTGTTACCTTGATAACATTTACCAGCATTCAGGTTGGTCAGTCTTGGTTCTGGCTTTTCTCGCTGTCCCTTCCAGGCTGGTTTGGATACCATTTAATGTTTTCTTTTTGGTTCATGGGAGTTCAGCAACCCAGTAACCTTGAGAAAAGAGAAATGAGAAATGGAACCAGTTCATCTTAGGCTAAAAGATTCATTTTGACAGAGTAATTTTTTTTCCTTAGGATAAGAAATTACTGTGTCATTCCAATTGCATAGATAACTACTGTGCCAAAGTGCTGCAGAGAGTTTCATGATGAACTTTTCTAAGAAAATTAATTGGATGTTAATGAAAGTTAGGGGGTGGTAGAATTCAAGGGAGAAGTACTCTGTTTTTTATCACCACTTCCCAAAATTATGTAGTCAAAGGCTCTTATGATGATTATAAAAATAGCAACCCCCACTTGCTTGTGCTAGACAGAATATAAAGCAGTTTCACAACATTTCTGCTTTGAATTAGAGTAATCCTCTTGGTATCTGAAGACCTCCTCTGAGCCCAGCGTATGCTGGCTTTGCCACCAGAATCTTAGGAGTGAGGCCTTTGGCTAGGTTTGGGGGTTCTAATAAATTTAGCATATGGGCCAGTTGCGGTGGCTCACACCTATAATCCCAGCACTTTAGGAGGCCAAGGTGGGCAGATTACTTGAGGTCAGGAGTTCGAGACCAGCCTGGGCAACATGGTGAAACCCCATTTCCACTAAAAATACAAAAATTAGCCGGGCGTGGTGGTGCATGCCTGTAATCCCAGTTACTCAGGAGGCTGAGTCAGGAGAATCGCTTGAACCTGGGAGGCTTGCAGTGAGCTGAGATTGTGCTACTGCACTCCAGCCTGGGTGACAGAGCAAGACTCTGTCTCAAAAAATAAAAATAAAAAATAATAATAAATTTAAAAAAGCATAGCATATGGAACACTCTTCTAAAATCAGTGTCTGTAACAGAAAAAAAGAAAGAAAGAAAAATTTGAAGTTGCAAGCACTCAGACGGGTTTGTGGACACTGGAAAGGAGATGAGGAACCTACTCATCACCTTATTTCCAGGAGAAGGTGGGTGGCAGATTCATGCTTGTTCTCAATCATAGTGGTTGTTTGGACTCAGTAGGAGTATTTACTGTGAAGTCTGTCATATGAAGGAAAAACTCAGGGGTGCAACACAGTGGCCAGAAAAAATGGATGGTGTCATTTCCAGTCACCAAGGTGGGACACCTCATGCTTGTGGGTCAGCACAGATCAGACACGGGTGTCCAGAGTTAGCTCTTTTACACATGTGCCGAGACAGGCTTCTTGTTCCTGTCACACGACTCCCAACTGGAGAGGATGATGAGGGGAGAGCCCAAGCTACACCAGTAACTCTTGGTGCCAGTTCCTGCTGTTTCATCTTTGTCTCCCCATCACAGCTGTATCGAGACCACTGCTGGCTGCCTTCTTGCTTCTCTAACTGCTTTTCTCTGGTTTCCTCTTTGGCTTCTCTTTCTGAAATTGTCACTTAAATGTTGACATAACCAGCCTGTGCCCTTTGGTACTTATCTATTCTCACTTTACCTACACTCCCTGGACAATCGCCTCCATTCCCATGGCTCCAATTACCATCTCTACTGCTGGCAGCTCTCAAGTGAAATCTACATCTCCAGCCCAGAACTTGTTCTGTGGTTCCCTAGATGTCTCAAACTCAGTGTGTTCGAACCTAACTCATGATGCTCCCACCCCCACAAACTATGCCTGCTTCTGAGATCTTGTCTATGTAATAGTGGCCAAGATTTACTGTGCTTGTGATATTCCAGGCTCCGTTCCAAGCATTTGACATACTTTACCTCATTTAACCTTTTCCAGAGCCCTGTACGAAGATGCAATTATTATCCCTTTCTTACACTCTGAGGCACCCAGTGAATCGGTGCCTTGCCCCAGGTTCAACAGCTAGCTGTGGACACAGTCAGACTTTGAACGCAGACTGTTGAAACCGTAGCCCATGCTTCTAATCACTCGGCTGGACTGCTTGCTGTTGTACATTTACCCAAGTCAGAAACTGGAGCATCATTTTTGATGTCATCTTCTCCCCTGGCTCCCACATCCCATCCAATGCTAATCCAGTTCCTTTTACCTCCTGAATAACTGAGCCTTTCTTTCTTTCTTTTTTTTTTTGCTCCCAGATCGCTACTCTAGTCCAGGCTATTATCTCTTGCCTGGGCACTCACAATGGCTTCCTAACAGCTCTTCCTGCTGTTCTCTCTTCTTTCCTTTCCACCTCATCTGTTTTCCATACTGCAGCCAAAGAAATCTCTCTAAAACATAAATTCAAATGTGTCACTTCAGTAAAATGCTGCAATGGTTCCCCATTGTCCTCAGGGCAAAGTCTGGACTCCAATATGCCTGAAAAGGTATGCTCTGGGCTCTTTTCTCTCCAGCCTCATCCTTCTCCCTGACTTCATCCTCTCCTCTTGCCCTGTCAGCATGCCCCAGTCTTCCTGCGCTTCTTTCCTTTCCTGGCTCCTGGAAGACACCCTTCTCTCTCTCACCTCTTGGCCACTTAGTTGTCTGATCCCTTTGCCTATGATACAGTTTGGATGCTTGTCTCCTTCAAATCACATGTTGAAGTTTGATCCCCAGTGTTGAAGGTGGAGCCTCGTGGTGGGTGTCTGGTCATGAGGGCAGATGGCTCATGAATGGCATGGTGCTGTTCTTGTGGTAATCAGTGAGTTCTTACTCTTAGATCCTACAAGATCTGGCTGTTAAAAAAAGTCTGGCTCCTCCTTCTCCTCTGCTTGCTCCCTTCCTCTCTCACCATGTGATCTCTGCACACACCAGCTCCCCTTCACATTCCACCATGAGTGGAAGCAGCCTGAAGACCTCACCAGAAACAGATGCTGGCGTCATGCTTCTTGTACAGCCTGCAGAACCATGAGCCAAAGACATCTCTTTTCTTTGTAAATCACCCAGCCTCAGGTCTTTCTTTATAGCAACACAAAGGGACTAAGACAGCCCGAATGTCCTTCCATCTTCTCTGCACCTGCTTGACTCCTATTCATTCTCAAAGGCTTTGGGGATCTCCTCTCCGGGGTCTAGAAAGGGACTTTGGTGCCTTGGCTGTGTGTTCCAGTATAGCTGCCACTCTGTGTGCCATGGTTTGTCCCAAGCACTTTAAATATATTAACTCATTTAATTTTGCAAAAACCATATGAGGTAGACACAATTATTATTTCCACTTAGCAGATAAGACTGTTGAAGCACAGTGCATCTGCCACTCTAGTAGTTCACCAGAGGAAGTTTGACACAGGGCTCTGACTACAAGGCTGTTGCAAGAACACAAAAAACAAATGGAGGTTGCAAGACAATCCAAAGATGAGAAACAGTAGGAAGCTGCTGCTCCAGGTTGGAGGGACAGAAGGAAGTGGGGATGTCACCAGAGGTGAGGCACTGGGACTGCCCAGCGGGAACTGGAGCTCTAGAGGAGGCGCAACCACTATCAGAGCAGCCACCCCAAACTGAGAGGGGCTTAAGTACCCTGACGTTCCTTCCTCCTACTGCTAAGCTCCACCACTGCTTCCCATTGGCTAAGTTAACCAGCCACTCATTGGCAGGAGCCTGGGAAAATGTAGTCTGCAGAGGTCGCGGTAAAGATGGGGAACAAACTGAGAGAAACAGGTAGAAGATAGGCTCAGAGAAGTTCATTACTTTTTCCAAGCTCTGACAACTTCTAAGTTGCAAGGTCTAAGTAGTTTGGCCCCAGAGTGTGTCCCCTTACACCGCCGTTCTGAGAACCTGGGGCCAGGCACTGAGTCACTGAGTCTCAGATGTGTAAAATGGAAATAATAGTGATATCCTGTATATGGGGCTATGATAAAGGGAAAATAAGTTGACACACTTCAAATATTTTGAATACTTCCTAGAATATCATAAGCACAGTAAATTTTGGTCATTCTTGCAGAGATAAGGATCCCAAGGGAAGGCAGTGGTCTGGGCGTGGGAACTCTGCCCAGCACTGTTCTAGACTCTTTCTCTAGAAGGTAGTTGCTATCTCCATTTTACAGATAATAAAACCGAAGCCTCAAGAGTTTGACTTACATAGCAAAAGTGGGAGTAGGACTCAAGAATTTGATTCCAGAGTCAACGTGTATATGCCATATTAAAATTCCTGTGTGATGGACTCCCTTCCAGCTAAGCTACAGTTTCTATGGGGACACACCTGTGCCTTTTTTGCCTTTGATTCCCTAGCACAGGCTCAGCACCTGGTGCCTTGGAAGGCACTCAGTATATGTTTGCTTCGTGAATTATTAAATGGCCTGGTGGTTTGCTGGTGCCGTGGAAGTGGAAGTTGTACAGACGTGTTTCTGGACTTCTTGGTGAGCAGTGAGGTGCTGGAGGCCCAGCCTCTCTTCAGAAACTCATTCCAGGCCATCTCCATAGTGCATGCCCGAGTGTTCCAGCTCTGCCATTTCATCCATCTCTGTGATGGCTTCCCCTGGACCTCCGCTTTGTGGAGGCCATCTATTTTGTACGTCCTCGAGTGCTCAGTGGTGACCAAGGCAAGAGGATAAGAGTCAGAGTGAGGAAAATTGCATCGGGGATTGGAAGAGAAAATGAAATGGAGTAAAAGGTCACCATTACACCATTAAGGAGTTCTCAAGAGTGCTTCATAATCATAATATAATCTGCAAATGCACATCTGGAGGTAATTATATCTACCTAGGACAAATTACTTATACTTTTATCTTAGCAATTGACCTAGTATATGAAGTGGAAGCAATTCACTCTTCTCTGCCTGTTTCCCCACTTAAACAAGAGGGAAAAGATCATTTTCACTGAGTGTTGGAAAAGTACCTTTTCATCCTTAGAGAAAGTCTATAAAAACTGAGTTACTGAATCTGGCTTTGGCATGAGGACATGGGCTAAAACTGAGCTTTTGATCTGTTGCAACTGGTATGTTGTTGGGGATGCTGCCATTTCTTGAAGTTTCTCTCATCTTTCCAGCAGAAAGAGCTGGGCATCTTGTAAGAAGCTGATGTATATTTATTAACAGATAATATGAGTTATGTATCTAATAATGGTTTCTTCTTCCCTTTGGCTGCTTAAAAAGGGCAGAGCCAAATAGGCCAGCACTGGAAGAATGTGGGATTTCACAGAACGCCTTTTATGGCCTAACCACAGCCCTGCTACTCATTTTTCTATCCTATCTTTTTCCCTCATCACTTTTATTTAACTGATTGTATCTTGCTGAATTGTGTGCATCTTGGTAAGCCATCCTCAAGCCTTCCCAGGACAACACAAATAGGTAAATAAATAGTTATTGACTCAAATGTTTTTAATCATAAACTTGATTCCTGGTTTTGCTTTAGTGAAGCACTTTGAGTTACTGGCACTCAAGTAACTCAAAGTATCAATGTTCCATCACTTTCTAGAATTAACCAATCCAGCAGAGATCAATTTATGACAGAAAGCTATAGTATATTAAACTCCAGAGTTCCCAGCTGGAAGAAATTGTAATTTTAGAATTGGTTGATCAAGAAATAGATGTTGACAATTGACTCAATTTTGGTAATGTTTTAAATGAATCTGTATTTTATTAATACATATACAAATGATAAATTCATAATTTGTTTATTGTATTTTATTAGTCACAATCAATCTACATACACTTGAAAATGGTGGCATATACATATGGTGAAAATAGCATTTTCACTGGATCTCAAATTATGTTGGTGAGCTTATAAACTAGAAGATCCCTTGCAAGAAGGCCATAGATTCCCCAGAGGCGAAGCTTTGCAGGCTGGAAATCTTGGCATTCTTCCTTTACTCATTTGTTAAAGCATATTGGGTTAGGTGCTGGTGTCCCTAGGCAGGCTTTTGTACTACAGTGCTTCACGTTCTTGAAAACTGGAAAACAAATGGTTCAAACTCAACCTTTAGTAATAAAACTTCCCTTCTGACTTTCTAGACATGTGTCAAAATTACTTCATTAAATTTCAACAGTGTTTAAGCATGCGTTTGTACTGTGATTTTCACTTATTAAGCGCTCTGATGTAATATCTTATTATTATCAATTATATGTAATTTATCAATTATATATTCCTATTAAAGAACAGGTCTAACAAGAGAGGAATTTGATTTTGTGAAAAAGAAATTGTAGGGAAGAAAATCACTGGACTGAGGTCATGCTGCAAGTTAGAGGCCAATCCTAGACAAGAACTTTGTTTTCTAATTTTTTAAAGAGATGGGGTCTTGCTACTTTGCCCAGGTTGGCCTCACACTCCTGGGCTCCAGTGATCCTCCTGCTTCAGCCTGCTCAATAGCTGGACTACAGGCACAAGCCACCACACCCAGCTACAGCTTTTTCTTTCCTTTCTTCTTTTCTTTTTCCTCCTTCTCCTTCCTTCCTTCCTCTTTCT
>NW_012104554.1:1592910-1595587 GCF_000951045.1 Mandrillus leucophaeus
CTGACCAACATGGAGAAACCCCGTCTCTATTAAAAATACAAGCTTAGCTGGGCGTGGTGGCGGGCGCCTGTAATTCCAGCTACTTGGGAGGCTGAGGCAGGAGAATCTCTTGAACCCGGGAGGCGGAGGTTGCCTTGAGCTGAGACCCCGCCACTGCACTCCAGCCTGGGCAACAAGAGCGAAACTCCATCTCAAAAACAAACAAACAAACAAACAAACAAACAAAAGGCCCTCTTGCTTGAACAACGTCCCCTGCAGATACTTTCTGGGCACGAGGGATGCCGTAAGGGCTCCACTTTGCTTATCTCCGTGCGAATCTTTTACTCATCCTGACACGGGCTGGTTCTAATTGATATCCGTCTTGCTTCCTGGGGATCCCTGAGGAATTTTTAAGAGAAAAATGCAACTTGTTTTGTGAACGGAAAACCAAGTTTGGCTAAGAGTAAACAAATAATAATGCAAGAAAAGCGCATGAGAAGAATAAAAATGAAACACAAGCACTCTTTCTTTCCTTTAGGGCAGGGCAGTGCAGGGGAAGGAAGGACAGTGGGAGAGGGTGGGAAAGGCAGAGGAGGAGGCTGAGTTTATTTTTAACACCAAGTTAAAGGCATACTCTGTGTTCTTTCCTTTTAAAAATAGACTTTAACCTCTTGAAGCATTTTGACTCTATTCTGCCTGTGGGGTAAAACCCCTTTTGTGGCTGGCAACTCCCACTGGGTCTTTTCCCATCATTACAGGCTTACTAGCCAAGTAGTTAGAGCGATGGAAAAACCCCAGCATTTTTCTTCAAAGGGTTCCTCATTAGCATATGCACACAGCTTCTGTGCGCAGAGAAGCTTAGAAACCCCGGCTGCTTACCTGCAGCTTGAGCTTCCCTGCATTTTTCAGAACTGATGGTTAGGGGAAAATTCTCTTTTTAAAATAGTTTGGACTCATAAACTAATGGAGACAGTCTTTTTTCAGTCCACTGCAAAATTTATTAGTTGAGTTTATGAATAATGCAACATACCGGCACCTATAAAATTTGATATGGGTGAACAGATATGGTAATAGCTCACTCTAACACTTTTTGAAGGCTTCCTATGGGCCAGATACTGTCTTTATGCATTTAATGCTCTGAACAGTGCTCTCAGGGTACATAATATTACCATCCCATTTTACAGACGAAGAAACTTGAACTCAAGGCTATTAAATAACAAACTCAGTGAGTGAGTTTAGGTAAAGAGATTCAAACTCAGGCAAGACAGTCAGTTCAGGTCCACTGCTAGCTCATACCATAAGCACATAATTAGAAAAGACACCCCTACTTTAAGATATTGTTGCTTCCATCTTTTAGAAAGTTACCAAAAATACCAATTTTGTTAGAAGATATTTTGCTGCCACTTACAAGACTGTTGTCACAATAAATATATAGATCTGCAATGTATTGATGAGGTGAAGCATGCCCCCTTAGATGTGACAACCTTGTGCAGTGCACTGCCTGCACAAAGGTACATGACAGCCATTCAGTAGACGTACACCTGCAAGCACACATGTGTACTTCCACAGAAGAAAAAAAGACTGTTTTAGTTTAGTCTTTTGGTCTTTTAGAGGTAACCAGGCTGATCTGACTTCAGGAATAGCTCTTCTATGTGGCTCAGTCTAGAATGAGTATAGATCATATAAAAGGGTCTGAGACTGGTTGTATTTGTACACAGTTCAAAAATACCCTACTCTTACTTCCTCTTTGCTTCTCCTCTGGGGAATAAACACTGAATAAACATTTTACACAGGAAGTTCCATGTATACAGGTGTGTTACAGGATGAGGATAAAAGAAATAGAATAATTCACAAACCTGGGGAGATTAAACTTTTATTATAGAAAATTTCAAACAAATACTGAAGTAGAACAAAAAGTATAATGAACCCCACTTGCCTCTGTGAACCTAACATCCAGATGTAAAAATCATCGGCTGATAGCCATTCCTGCTTCATCTGGATTTCCACTCATTCTCCTTCATATTGAAGCAATTCCTAGACACATCATTTTAGCCAAAAATATTTCAGTACATTTCTCTGTAAGATATGAAATCTTTTCAAAATATAACCACAATACCATTATTACATCTTAACAAAAATAATAAGAAGTCTTTAATATCATCATATAGCCAGTGTTCAAAATTTTAATTGTCTCCCAAATGTCCCAAATTTTCTTTTTTCATTTGTCTGTTTTTACCTTGTGTTTGTTTGAAATGGGAACCAACTAAGTTCAAACATCACATTGGTTGTTATGTTTAAGTCTCTTTTAATGTACAAGTTCTCCCTTTATCTTCCTTCATCTCTCTCTTTTTTTTTTTTTTTTTTAACAGAGTCTGCATTTTGCTGATGGCATCCAGGTAATGTTTAACGTGGTTCTCTGCTGCAGAATCCTTTCTGTATCTGTATATTCTTTTAAGGTGCTTGGGTGAATTTGATCCATAGCCAGGCTTGGAAAATACTGGAGAAGTTGTGTCTCTGCTTCTGGATTTCTTAATGTCTGTTATCTCTTTTTTTAAATTTCATTTTTCTATTTCTTTTTTTTTTTTTTTTTTGAGAAGGAGTCTGTCTCTGTGGCCCAGGCTGGAGTGCAGTGGCCGGATCTCAGCTCACCGCAAGCTCCGCCTCCCGGGTTTACGCCATTCTCCTGCCTCAGCCTCTC
>NW_012104554.1:1596793-1599389 GCF_000951045.1 Mandrillus leucophaeus
AGGCACGCACCACCACGCCCGGCTAAATTTTTGTATTTTAGCAGAGATGGGGTTTCACCATGTTGGCCAGGCTGATCTCGAACTCCTGATCTCAAGTGATCCACCTGCCTTGGCCTCCCAAAGTGTTGGGATTATAGGCGTGAGCCACCACACCAGGCCTCTTCTGTGCATCTCAAAGGCTTGAGAAGATTTAAAAAACAAAATAAATAACAGAGCATTACATTTTCTTGGTGAGGGGTTTTGGGCTTTCTTTCCCCATGTCCACATCGATCTGTCAACACCTGCCCCAGGCCCCTGCTGTTCTCCTTGCCCCATACCTGCTGCCAAAAGAGGTGCTTGCTGTCAAAAAGCCAGTGGTCGAAGTGTTTCTACCACTGGCTAGCTGGGCAACCTTGGGTAGGTTCCTCAGTTCTCTGAGCTCTGTAATCTTTACCTGTAAAATAAAGATTGTATCACCTGCTCCACCTACCATAAGAGGCCGTTGTGAGAATCAGCCTCTTATGGTAGGTGGAGCAGGTGATCCAAAAGAGTTAAGGTAGGTGAAAGTCCTGTCCTTCATTAAACCACAAATCATCATACAATTGCTCTTGTTGCCTGCTGCCTCCCCTCTGCTCGCAGTCATTCATTCCTGGCTGAGAGGGCAGAAAGTGAACAGGTCCCCAAGACTTTTTAGTTGTATCATTTGGGGCAAGTCATGCTGTGAATTTCTGTTTCCTCATACATGAAATGGGAATAACTTTACCTAGCATTTATTTACATCCTTCTTTATTTACACTGCACCTTGACCCAATGATGTTATCAGCACGAAAGCTGAGATAGACACACATAAAGCATCTAACCTAGACTTGGCGCCCAGTCATTACTCAGTGAACGGGAATTCTTTCCTTCCCTGTTTGTGGAAATTGGACTATGGTATAACCCAGCTGATATGCCTTCCTTTATAAAGAAGGAACTCCTCCTCTAATTGCCGAGGATAGTACTGTCTTCTACTCCTTCACCCTCAACTTTTAATCTCAGTGCTTTGCTCAAGGCCCAAACATGCTTTAAATTCTCTTTGGAAGTCTGTAGACTAGGGAGTTATATAATGGAGTCTTCTTTTATTACTTGGGGATAAAAGTTCCTCAACAGCATGTGTGAAAAAGACTCAAATGTTTGTTTGACTACAAAATTAACATGAGTCAACAGTGTGACGAACAAGCAAGAAATGTATTTTAGGAAGTGTGAAGGGAATGGTCCAGTGAGAGGATAGTCTTAGATTCATTCTCCTCGTGTTGGTCCGACTACGCTTGGACTAAAGGACTCAGTTCCAGACGCTGACGCCTGGGGACAGATCATCAGAAAGGAGTGCTAGCAAAGAACTTGGGATGCAGAGTGTTTGAGTAACTTTCAGAAAAACTGAGACTCCTTAAACTGCAAAAGATGTATCTCAGGAGAGATATGTATTGTCTTTTGTTTTTTGAACGGACTGAACAAAACACCACCACTTTGGATTTACTTAAGAGTAACAATTTCTAAGGAGTATGTAGAAGTACACATTGAAGGTTATGTGACTCCCAGGGGAAGAATTAGGGATGATAGGTAGTAGTTATACAGCAGTAGTTTTAGTGGTATTTCTGTTTTTATTCCTATTCACAACTCTCGGTTTTTGGAAGAACTGGTTATTAAAACGATTTAAAACTGGGCTTTCTTACAGCCAGTTTCAGCATTATGTTACATACAAAAGACATTCAAAGCAGTATTGAAATTGTGAGTTAGAAAGGGACACAACCACAAATATACCAGAAATTAAAACAGTTAACAAGAGACAATCAGGTATGACTTTATGTCAATTAACTCAAAAGATACACAAAATGGTTAACTTCCAGGAAACAATAATCAATATACATTTAAGAAGAAATAACCTAAATTCTATGATCCTGAAAGACATTACATCAATGATTATAGCTACCTATATTATGAAATAACATACAAATAATTTTTTTTTTTTAAAGACAGTCTCAGCTCACTGCAATTTCTGCCTCCTGGGTTCAAGCAATTCTCCTGGTTCAGCCTCCCAAGTAGCTGGGATTACAGGCACCCGCCATCAAACCTGGTTAAATTTTGTATTTTTAGTAGAGACGGGGATTTCACCATGTTGACCAGGCTGGTCTCGAACTCCTGACCTCAAGTGACCCTTCAGCCTCAGCCTCCCAAAGTGCTGGGATTACAGGAGTGAGCCACCATGCCTGGCCACAAATAATTTTTTACAGGTGAGTTTTACTAGTTTTTCAAGGAATATATAATCCCAATCTTATATAAACTATTCCAGAGAGTACCCGAATGCTCATTTTATTAGACTGACATAAACTTGAATCCAAAATAAGACAAGGACAGTAAAGAAAAATGTAGGGGGTTCTAGCTGAACAGTGAGGCAGGAAAAGGAAGACATACTAATTGTAAAAGCAAAACAAAACAATCGCTATTTACAGAAATTGCCTTCATAGAGTCTAAGAGAAAATACAGACAAGCAATTGGAGCTAACATAAAAAATCAACAAGTTACTAAGTACAATATTAGTATAAAGCATAATATTAGTATAAAGATAACATCAACATCA
>NW_012104554.1:1602129-1603349 GCF_000951045.1 Mandrillus leucophaeus
TTAGTAGAGATGGGGTTTCACCATGTTAGCCAGGATGGTCTCGATCTCCTGACCTCGTGATCCGCCCGTCTCGGCCTCCCAAAGTGCTAGGATTACAGGCTTGAGCCACCGCGCCCGGCCATCATTTTTCTATTTCTTAAATCCTCTATAGGAAATATGGATTTCTGAATGTCTTGGTTGAAAAAACAAAACTTGGAGGAACTTGAGTGCAATCACAAAACTACATGTCCACAGATAATGAATGTTGGCTTGAATGTTGAGGGCATCTAGAATCCCTGGTGCAACTAAGGGATTGTTCCGGGAACAACTTCTCAGCCAGGCTTGAGACGGGCAATAGATCTGAATTAGCAGTGCTGGAGAAAAAGAGGACCTCCCAGCTGGGGGATTTGGTCTCACTTGAGGCCCTGTAGGAACTAGTAACCAGCAGGTGAATTGTTAATTAGCAGGCAAAGCCTGGCCTGGAATAAGCTGGTGCTTGACTTAAGTGGAGTTTAAATAGCTGGGAAAACAATTGTTCTAAGGATACTTGACTGGAGGCATTTCCAGCTTATGCTTGTGGCAGAAGCAGTGATGTGTTCTGTCTTAGGCACCTCTGCTGCTTCTGTCATCAACCTGGGTGATATGCTTTGGCTGTGTCCCCACCCAAATCCTATGTGTCGTGGAAGGGACTCGGTGGGAGGTAATTGATTCATGGGGGCAGGCCTTTCCTGTGCTATTCTCATGATAGTGAATAAGTCCCATGAGATCTGACAGTTTTATAAAGGAGAGATCACCCACACATGCTCTTTTGCCTTCTGCCATGTAACACGTGACTCTGCTCCTCCTTTGCCTTCCGCCATGATGATGAGGCCTCCCCAGCCATGTGGAACTGTGAGTCCGTTAAGCCTCTTTCCTTATAAATTACCCAGTCTCAGGTGTGTCTTTATTAGCAGCATGAGAACAGACTAATACACTTGGCTTGCTTTCTTCTGTGCCTCTTTTTTTTTTTTTTTTTTTTAGACGGAGTCTCGCTCTGTAGCCCGGGCTGGAGTGCGGTGGCGTGATCTTGGCTCACTGCAACCTCTGCCTCCCAGGTGCAAGCCGTTCTCTGCCTCAGCCTCCCAAGTAGCTAAGATTACAGGCACGCACCACCACGCCCGGCTAAATTTTTGTATTTTAGCAGAGATGGGGTTTCACCATGTTGGCCAGGCTGATCTCGAACTCCTGATCTCAAGTGATCC
>NW_012104554.1:1606199-1607002 GCF_000951045.1 Mandrillus leucophaeus
AAGAAGAAGCTGGGAGCTCAGAGAAGAGTCTAAACCATCTTCTGAGAGCGCTGGCATAAGTGGACAAGTCAGAGTTTACAGAAAAAATTTAAGAAGCCAACTACACATCCAACGACTGAGTTTGTCCTGCAGAGGGAACTCATGGAGATGTCTGTGTGAAGCTGTTGCCTTTGTGAAGCCACCTCCTCTGTGGCTCTTAGCCAAGTATCTGGTAGTAGGTCTTGGGCTGCAGGACCAGAATTTGGGAAGAAGAGCAGGATGCAAAGCAGAGGAGAACAAGGGCAAGTTGGAATCTGTTAGATACTTCTGTGTCTGCCACCCCATCTAACTGTGAAGAGCTTCACAGAGTAAAGGACTCCCCTTCACTTCCACATCCCAAAGTCTCACACAAGGTCTTCTGTTGGCCAACTTGGACCTGGAACCAGACAGGAAAGGGAATTCCTAGCTCAACCAAAGTGGTAATGAAATAACCTAGCATGTCAAGATGAATGTTAAAGTTATTGTAATTAAGACAGTGAAAGCCTGGGCAACATAGGGAGACCCTGTCTCTACAAAAAAAAATAATAATAATTAGCAGGTGCAGTGGCATGTACCGGTGGTCCCAGCTACTCAGGAAGCTAAGGCAGAAAGATCACTTGAGGCCAGGAGTTCCAGACCAGCCTAGGCAACATAGTGAGATCCCATCTCTACAAAATTAAAAAAATTAGCTGGGCAAGGTGAAGTGCACCTGTAGTCCCAGCTACTCAGGAGGCTGAGGCAGAAGGATTGCTTGAGACTAAGAGTTTGAGGTTGCAGTGAGCTAT
>NW_012104554.1:1607226-1609817 GCF_000951045.1 Mandrillus leucophaeus
AAAGAAAGAAAGAAAGAGAAAGAAAGAAATGTTTGTTGTAGGAAAACAAAAAAGACAAAAACCCCCAAAAATAGAGTAATGGAATACAGAGCCTAAAACCAGACCTATTCATATATAGAAATAACATGAAAAAAATGACATTACAAATTCATTAATGATATCACAATATTTGGTTTCTCATATGGAGAAGTTATTGAAAAAACTCCTTACCTCATACCAGTCACAAAATTAAATTCGACGTGGATTAAATCATAAAATCCTAAATGTGAAGAACAAACTTTAAAAACTTTTACAAATAAAATATAGAAGAGTATTGGTATGACTGCACTGAAGAGAAGGATTGATTAAACAAAAGATAAAAGAATACAAAGAATGATATATTGACTAGATTCCAATTTAAAACTGCTTAACAAAAAATGTCATAAAAACGAAAAAGACAAGCCAGACTAAAAGAAGATATTTCCAACATATAACCACAAATAAATTATTATTGTTCAGAATAGTTAAAGGATACCTACAAGTCAAAATGATAAGTCCTAGGGTAAGGAAAGGAATAGGAAATTCACAGGAGACAAGATTTGAATGGCCAATTCAAAATGTTAAAACAGGGCTCACTTATTGAGCACTCACTATATTATTCTAAAGGCTTTACTGAGCATTAACTATATATTATTCCAAATGCTTTGCATATGTTAACAGACATATTCCTGGCATTGAGTACATGAGGTAGGTGTTACAATCTCTTTCTTCTTCCAGAGAGAGAAAGTAGGGCTGAAGTCATACAACTAGTTAACAGTAAAGTCAGCATTTGAATACCAGTGATTTGACTCTAAAATCTGAGTTCTTAACTATCTTCTATTTTATCAACTTGTTAAATTTAAACATTTGGCAATACTCACTGTTGTCAAGGATGTGGCAGAATGGGAACAAGTGAACCCCATTTGTTGGGGTGTAAATTGATACCACTACTTAGTTGGAGAGCAATCTGCCTTTACAAATTGAGACTGTTAGGTCCACAGCCTAAAGTCATACCCACATAAACAAGGAAAATGTACAAGAATGTTTATTGCTGCAGTGTTTGTAGCGGAGCAAAAATACAGTGTAAAATATTTATACTGTGGAGTATTAATATGAAATAATCTAAGTAAAACCCTATAACATAATGTTGATTTAAAAAAGCAAGTTGGAAATGGATATATATAGAGTATGATGCCACTCATATAAAATTTAAAAGTATGCAAAACATGACATGGTTCATATACATTGTAAATTTATAAAACACGAAAAAATAAATTTAAAATTCAGGAAAATGGTTGCCATTATGAAGGGGAATGAAAGAATGAGATGAGGGATTTTGCAGGAAGGATCAATTGTATCTGTAATAATGTATTTCTTTGAAAAATGAGTAAATAGGGCAAGATATTAAGACACAGCACAACTAGGTGGTGAATATGTTCTATTCTTCTTTGTATTTTTAACTTCAATGGCCTGACCCACATTTTTTATCTCACTTGTCACTCTTCCCCTCTTTCATGGGGAAGAGTGACTCATGGGGCCTCCTACCTTTCACTGAACAAGCCATGCTGCCTCACACCACACTTTCCCTCACTTGGGAATGTCTTCTGCTTAGAAAAACCCTGTTCATCTTTCATGGCTTAGAATATTTCATTTAGGAAAGCACCTGAAAGTACACCCATGTTCATAGCAGCATTGTTCACAATAGCTAAAGGGTTGAAGTAATCCAAGTGTCCATCAACTAATAAATGAATAAATAAAATGTGGTATATCCACACAATGGAATATTATTCAGCTGTAAAAAGGAAGGAAATTCTGACACATGCTACAACATAGATGAAACTTGAAGACATTATGCTAAGTGAAATAAGCCAGTCAAAAATGCACAAATACTGTATGAGTCCAATTATATGAAGTACCTAGAGTAGTCAAATTCACAGAAGCAGAAACTAGAATGGTGATTGCCAGGGGCTGAGAGAAGTAGGTGATATAGTTTGGCTGTGTCCCTACCCAAATCTCATCTTGAATTGTAGCTCCTATAATCCCCACATGTTGTGGAAGGGACCCAGTGGGAGGTAATTGAATCACGGGGGTGTGTTCTTCCCATGCTGTTCTCATGATAGTGAATAAGCTTCATGAGATCTGATGGTTTTATAAAGGGCAATTTCCCTACACATGCTCTCTTGCCTGCCGCCATGTAAGACATGCCTTTGCTCCTCCTTTGCCTTCCGCCGTGATTGTGAGGCCTCCCCAGCCATGTGGAACTGCGAGTCCATTAAACCTCTTTTTCTTTATAAATTAACCAGTCTCAGATATTTATTCATAGCAGTATGAAGATGAACTAATAAAATAGAGAATAGGGAGTTATTAATGAGGACAGAGTTTCAGTTTGTGGAGATGAAAAAATTCTGGAGATGAATGGTGGTGCTGGTTGTACAACATTGTGAACATACTTAATGCCACTCAACTTTTCACTAAAAAATTGGCTAAAATGGTGAATTTTATGTTACATACACATTTTTACCATATTAAAACAAGCAAGCAAACAAACAAAAGCAAGCTGAAAGGCAACTTAT
>NW_012104554.1:1609867-1651998 GCF_000951045.1 Mandrillus leucophaeus
TTATATGAAGTACCTAGAGTAGTCAAATTCACAGAAGCAGAAACTAGAATGGTGATTGCCAGGGGCTGAGAGAAGTAGGTGATATAGTTTGGCTGTGTCCCTACCCAAATCTCATCTTGAATTGTAGCTCCCATAATCCCCACATGTTGTGGAAGGGACCCAGTGGGAGGTAATTGAATCATGGGGGTGTGTTCTTCCCATGCTGTTCTCATGATAGTGAATAAGCTTCATGAGATCTGATGGTTTTATAAAGGGCAATTTCCCTACACATGCTCTCTTGCCTGCCGCCATGTAAGACATGCCTTTGCTCCTCCTTTGCCTTCCGCCGTGATTGTGAGGCCTCCCCAGCCATGTGGAACTGCGAGTCCATTAAACCCCTTTTTCTTTATAAATTAACCAGTCTCAGATATTTATTCATAGCAGTATGAAGATGAACTAATATAATAGAGAATAGGGAGTTATTAATGAGGACAGAGTTTCAGTTTGTGGAGATGAAAAAATTCTGGAGATGAATAGTGGTGCTGGTTGTACAACACTGTGAACATACTTAATGCCACTCAACTTTTCACTAAAAAATTGGCTAAAATGGTGAATTTTATGTTACATACACATTTTTACCATATTAAAACAAGCAAGCAAACAAACAAAAGCAAGCTGAAAGGCAACTTATAGTATTATTAGAAGTCTCTCAAAGAGGAGGCAGAGGGAGACTGCCTCCCATGTAGATGCCATCCAGCCCCAGCCCCTGTGAGCTCCTTGTCTCCTCTTACCTTGTCGATGGGTGTGTTCTGTTTTTCCAGTGATATCTTTGCTTTTTCCTGTAAGGCAAACTCAAGTTGTCACTTCTCCACTTTTGCTCCCTACTCACCACCCCAATGATGACAGTAAACCCTGGGGTGCTTTCTCTCTTGTTTAGTCTGTTCTTACACTGCTATAATAAATACCTAAGACTGGTAATTTATAAAGGAAAAGAGGCTTAATGGACTCACAGTTCCACATGACTGAGGAGGCTTCATAATCATGGCAGAAGGTGAAGGTGGAGCAAAAGGCATGTCTTACATGGCAGCAGGCAAGAGGGCATTTGCAGGGGAACTGCCCTTTATAAAACAATCAGATCTCATGGAACATATTCACTACCACAAGAATAGCATGGGGAAAAACCTGCCCCTGTGATTTAATAACCTCCCCCTGGGTCCCTCCCAGGACAAGTGGGGATAATGGGAACTACAATTCAAGATGAGATTTGGGTGGGAACACAGCCAAACCATATCATCTCCCCTTCTGACTAGACCCAGCGTTCTCAGTCCCTTGCCTTTCAGAGTGTATTTCTACCTTCTCCATTGATTTCCCTCCCCTGCCCAGGCTTTGAGTATCTGTTTTCAGAATTGTAACCTCACCTCATGTTCTGATTGCTTCCTGGGCCTGGCAATTTGGTTTTGGCTTCTTGACTCAGTTGTGAGTTGTAAACAGGATTCACCCAGCGACATAGCTTTGTAGAAAGGGCCAAGCCCTTTTCTGACTGGAACTACGTGATTCCTCTTCATGGTTTATCAAATGTGGACTTCCTTGTTATTATGAAATCACTTTAAAGCCTTTATGGTGATCTACTTAAATGCATATATATATATTTATGTATGTTTGTGTGTGTGTTTATATCCTTTATATCCACATATATCCACATATATATCTATATATAGAGATAGATATGTGTGTGTGTGTGTGTGTGTATCTCCCCATTTGCTTGTGGATGCATAGAAAATGACAAAAACTCATAACAGAAGTTTCTAGAGGAAAGGCAGTCTTTGGTTCAGTGCTGGGGCTGAGTGGGAGCAGAAGAAAAATTCCTTGTGAACTTTCCACCTTTTCTTCACCTGGAATTGTTTATAATAAGCATATGTCATTTATATAATAAAAGTAAATATTCACAGTGAAACACTGTGTTCTAACTGGTATAATAAGCTCTTAGTATTTGATCCTGAGAGCCCCTCTTTCAGAGGCACTGTCAGTCAAATACACTGCTAGGGCTAATGTCAGCTTCCAGGGGAAATCGTCGTTGGGAGGTGCAATTTCAGATCCAGCTGGAGAGAGGCAAGGGTGTGGCTGCAAACCCCTTTTCTAATCTGAACAGGATATTTGTAAGCTAGTCACTGTGCGGCTGTGGAGATGAGTGATAGGGCTGCCATCCTGGTCCCGCCACTGCTTCTTCCTCTGAAAGCAATTTAGAGGAGAGCCAAGAGGAACAGAGCCTACCCCTTTAATTAGCCTGCGGAGCCAGGCAAGGTAAATATTTGTGACTGAAACAGCGTGGATCCATGGAAGCTGGGATTTTAGCCTAGAAGCCTTGTGCTGCCAAGTTGCCATGAGACCAGAAGCTGGAGCTATGTTTTGCCTCAGAAAGTGCTTCTGAGTTGAAGAGAAGTGGGAAGGAAATCAGCAATAGAATTAAGGTCTGTATATTAGCTGAGGATAATAAGAGTGTATCTATCCCTTAGGGTAAACGCACAAATTTTACCTATTTTTTATTTTGTCTTTATATTGATTTCTTATATTTAAAAAAATTCAGGCTGGGCGTCGTGGCTCATGCGTATAATCCTAGTACTTTGGGAGGCCCAGGCGGGAGGGTCGCTTGAGCCCAGGAGTTTGAGACCAGCCTAGGCAACAAAACAAGACCCTGTCTGTATAAAAAAATTAGCCAGGCGTGGTGGTGTGCACCTGTAGTCCCAGCTGCTTGGGAAGCTGAAGTGGGAAGATCGCTTGAGCTCAGGAGTTGGAGGCTGTGGAGAGCTATGACGGCGCCACTGCTGGGTGACAGAGAAAGACCCTGTCTCTAAAATAAAAATAACAATTTTTCAAAGTAAGAAAAACAAATAAATAAAAAATTTAGTGTCCTGAATGTTGACTTATTGAACTTCCTGCATCTACTAGCTCATTCTCTGGTTTCCAGGGATCCTGAATAAAAATGAGATCGTTTCACTGCTCTTCTTATAACTTTTCAATGCCTCTTCATTTCTCTTAGGATAAAATCTTGACTCCTGTAGTTCGTGTGTAGGGTGACTATATGACAGATATTCAAACTGGGATGGCTGTGAATACGAATGGAAGGAAAACAGATGCAAGCGGGACTGCCACGGGAAAACCAAGATGTATCCACGAGACCCTGCTAGATCTGGCTGCAGCCCCAACTCTCCCTGTCCCCATCTGCCCACCTTGCTCCAGGTATGACTCCCTTTCTTGTTGTTCAATGATATCACCATGGAGTCTTCACTGCCCCTCAGTCATGCTCCTGTCCGCCTTATTTAGCTTTGAGGTCTCAGATGTCTCCTCAGAGAGGCTTTCCGTGACCACCCATTCTGGAATGGTCTCCCCAGTTGCTGTGTATTTTATCTCTGCACATTTCCATCATCACATCTGAAATAATCTGTGAAGATATTGTTTGTGCATTTGTTGACTATCTGTATTAGCTACCAGGCTGAGGCCAGGGACTTGTTTGTCTTGCTCACTAGCCTGGCACATGGTAGGGACCCAGTAAATACGCAGCATTTACTGGGTGAAGTAATGAATGATCAGGTGAAGATCTTTAAGTTGGACTGAATGACCCAGAGATGCCCACTGCCTTGATTCTCATCATGTGAATTAGGTCCATCTTCAGTAGAAGAGAATGAATGCAAACAGAGAAAAGCAGAGGGAATAGAACCAGAGAGCATGCTGGACAAATCCTGGTTACAGGCGTTACGGGTATACACTTTATCCTTCATTTGTTCCTGAATGGGGTGAGCCATTTAAATAAGTTATAAATAAACTTCTCCTCCCCTTCCTAGCCTGAACTAGAATTGGGATTGGGGTTCCATATTTACAACCAAAGACTTCTAGGAAAACACCATTAGCCCCTTACTTTTGGAATATATGTTCCCCTGCCCACCCCCCTTCTTTTTTCTCATCCGGACTGGAGTGCAATGGCAAGATCTCAGCTCACTGCAACCTCCACCTCCTGGGTTCAAGCAATTCTCCTGCCTCACCTCCCGAGTAGCTGGAATTACAGGCTCATGCCACCACACCCCGCTAATTTTTTGTATGTTTAGTAGAGAAGAGGTTTCACCATGTTGGCCAGGCTGGTCATATATTCCCATTTTTAAAGGACAACACTGTGGCAGAATATATTAGTTATGCTCCATTATCAATTTTATCTTCTTCCTTGGTAAATTAAGGGAGAATGGATTAGTTTCATATTTCTGCTGTAACAAATTGCCATATAACTAGGGGATTAAAACAATATACATTTATTATCTTACTTTTCTAGAGGTCAGAAGTCTAAAATGAGTTGAAAGGGCTGTTCCTTCTTGGGGCTCAAGAGAAGAATCTGTTTCTTTGCCTTTTCCAGCTTTTAGAGGCTACATGCTTTTCTTGACTTAGAGTGCCCTGCTCACATTGCTATCTCTGTTTCCATGATCACATTTCCTTATCTGAATCTGATCCTTCTTTATAAAGACTTTTGTGATTACATTATCCAGGATTCACGTTGATAATTCGGGATAACCTCTCCATCAAAAGATATTTGACTTAATCACATCTGCAAAGCTCCTTTTTCCATGAAAGATGACATATTTACAGGTTTCAGGCATTGGGACCTGGGCATCTTCAGCAGGCCATTATTCTGTGTATCACAAACGGCAATGGCCCTCCTCACCTGTTTCTTCTTCTCATCCCATGGCTGCGATGTGGCTATACCAGCTGGAGCTCAAGCAGCCATCTTGGGCCATTGTTTAGAAGTCACGCACTGGGGATAGGGTAGTAGTGAGGTTGAACGCTCTGGGATCCTAACAGTTTTGTGAGCTACTCTGCCAGTCCTAGACTATGGTTCTTCTGACTTCTTTGAGATGCTTTTAGGTTTTCTAAATCTGACCGATACAGTTGTACCCTTTACACTTTTTAAAAATGTTCTCCCATTTCCACTTGGTTTTATATCCCAACTATTTCTCCAGGCTATTAAGTATTTAAGTGTTTTACAACAACTGTTTTGTTGTTGTTTTTAAAGACAGAGTCTTGCTCTGTTGCCCAGGCTGAAGTTCAGTGGCACAATCAAGTTCAAGGCTTATTGCAGCTTTGAACTCCTGGGCTCAAGCCATCCTCTCACCTCAACCTCCCTAGTAGCTGGGACTACAAGCACATGCCACCACATCTGGCTAATTTTTTTTTTCTTCTTCTTCTTCTTTTTAAATTGTGGAGACAAAGTCTCACTATATTGCCTAGGCTGATTTCAAACTGCTGACCTTAATTAATCCTCCCATCTCAGCGTCCCAAAGTCCTGGGATTACAGGCATGAGTCACCATGCTTGGCCCCACAAACTTGAGTTTTGATGCCTGTATAATATTCCACATTTTATTTAATGATTCCTCAACTATTTAAAAATTAGATTATTATTTTTATTTTATTTTATTTTGAGATGGAGTCTTGCTCTGCAACCCAGGCTGGAGTGCAGTGGCATGATCTCGACTCACTGCAACCTCTGCCTCCCACTTCAAGTGATTCTCCTGCCTCAGCCTCCCAAGTAGCTGGGATTACAGGTGTGTGCCACCATGCCTGGCTAATTTTTGTATTTTTAGTAGAGACAGGATTTCACCATGTTGGCCGGGCTGGTCTTGAACCCCTGACCCCAAGTGATCTTCCCACCTCGGCCTTCGAAAGTGCTGGGATTACAGGTGTGAGCCACTGCACCTGGCCAACAATTAGATTATTTTTAAAAATCCTTTTGAATAAAACGTTCTAGTGTTTTAACAGAAGGATTATAAGAGGAAATTCATGGTTTAATGTGCATCTCACATTATAGCATGTGCTTATATTAGACCAATACAAATCTAGGTCAGGGCCAGCTGCCGTAGCTTACACCTGTAATCCTAGCACTTTGTGAGGATCCTTCCTGAGACGGGAGGATCGCTTGAGCCCAGGAGTTTGAGACCAGTTTGGGTAACATAAGGAGACCCCCATCTCTACAAAAAAAATTTAAAAATTAACCGGGCTTGGTGGTATCCTTCTGTGGTTCCAGCTACCTGGGAGGCTGAGGCAGGATAATTGATTAATTGAGCCTGGGGGTTTGAAGCTGCAGTGAGCGAGTTCCCATCTCAAAAACAAAAATTAAAAAAATGGCTAAGTCGGGTGGGAGCAAATCACCCTGGTTAAAAGAACAGCCTCTGTAAGAAAACCTTCAATTTTACCTGCTCTGAATTTGAAAACTTAAATCCAGTAAAGTGACAGGAACATCATATATGTAATATTTTTTAAGCTATCACAGTGACAGTAACATAGCCCAGGGAACTTAAAAAAGAACAGTTTTTCATACTTGAGTAAAACTTGGTTTTATTAAATATTTTTAGTTGAATTTTCCTGCAAAGAAGGTTGCAGGGAAAAAATTGAGTCATTTGTACCGTCGCTGCCCCGTGGGGCAATAGCAAATGACATTCTCTCAACATCCCACACAAATAGCACATTAGGCAATCTTTAGTGCTCTATATTATTTCCTTGAATAACAGCTATAAAAGAAGCTAAAAGGAATGCAAATATAGGTCAATGATAAGAACTCTTTTATAATATGCAGTCTCAGGGGTGTGGATAATTATAGTGAATATAAAAAGTCCACAATGCATCCTGCTGCAGAATGGCTGTCACTTGCACGTGAAACTTAAGAGGTTATTTACTCCCTGTTCATTTAGCTCACCACTCCTTTTTTTTTTTTTTTTTTTAACGCTGTATCTTTCTTCACTGTACTTGTTATAGCTTAATATTACATATTTATTTGTTTACTTGTTTTTTTGGCTACATTATTAAAATGTGGCAGGGATCCCGCCCGCCTTCTTCACTGGAATAGCCTGTGTCCAGCACTGTTGCAGGCACAAAGTAAATCACAAACACCTGCTGCAAGGTGGGTGGGGATTTTGGTGATGAACTAAAGGGATGTGGAGGGACTGAGTCATGAAGGCACTGAAGAGGACTTGAGTGGAACCTGAGGCAGTGGGGAGGTCACAGAAGGATATTAAACTGAAGTTGGAGGATGGTGAGGGACAAGATCAGACTTGGATTTTAGATAAATAACTCTGGGTTTGTTGTGGAGGAAGGGTTTGGGATGGCAAATAGCCTGGAGTTGGACCAGTGAGGAGGCTTTTGCAACATTCTAGGTAAGTGGAGATAAGAGCCCAAGCTTGAAAGTTGGTAATAATGAGATGATAACAATAATTATCAGTACAGCAAAATTTGCTGTATAGACAGCTAGTCATTACAATCCATTGTCTAGCCTACACTTCCCAGCCTCCTTTGCAGTTAGGTGTGGCCATGTGATTATATTCTGGCCAATGAGATTTGAGCAGGAAGAATGACCTCCGTAGAATTCTCTGGTACATACTCCTTCATTTTCTTTCCCTTTTCTGGCCAGTTGGGATGGAGAAACTATGTACTGAAGATAACTGGGCATCTATTAACATAGTCCCTGTAAAACAATGTAAACAAATGAGGAAGAAATATCTATTATATAGTCAAGCCATTGGATGATCTTAGGTCTGTTTGTTATAGCAGCTAGTGTTACCCTAATGAATTTTAGCACATGTATTTTTACTAAGCATCATTCTTAATGCTTTATATATGATAACTCATTTAGTCTTCCCAACAGTTTATTTAGGATCATTTTATTGTTATTATCCTCAATTTATGGGTGAGGAAATGGAAACACAAAGGGGCTGTGTAACCTACTGACGGTTACACAGCTGGGAAACGATGGAGCCAGATTCCAGAGTTCTGGCTCTGATATTTTAAGCAATATCTGATTGTGGAGCTGGATAGGAATTAATACTTAAAAAAAAAGATATAGATGTTCCTTCCTTTCAATTAAACATTCTGAATTAAATTGAAACCTTAAAAAAGTTGAAATGGTCAAGCATAAACATTAATTAAAAAGCAAGTCATTTTTATAAGATAATAATATTTCAAGTAAAATGTAAATAAAACCACCTTAGGTGGGGTTTCCTGGAATCAGACCCTGTGCCTAAGATTTCTATGCAGGAACTTTATAGGGAAGAGTTCCTTGGAAGTAAGGGAATCAGGACTGGGCAGAAGGAGAAGGTAAGCTATAATACAGTCAACACAGAGCCCATGGTGTGGGATGAGTCCTCAAGCTGGGATCACCCGTCAGAGTTATCAGCCATCAAGGCAAGGGGTCTGGGCTTCTGTGCTCTGCCTCAACCAGTCACTGGACATGGGCTGCCAGTGTGGAGGGGATGTGAGCTTGATTAAGGCAGCGTCTTTGGAGAGAGATTTAGCTGTGAGTCTGCACTCCCCTGCAGTGGGAAGAATGAGCATCATGGTCTTGAAGGATCTGAGTGGCACATCACAGTATCCACCACAGAAATCATGAACTACTCTATTTACAAATGTTCAGTTGCTCCAGATTGTCCCACTGGGCTTCAGACTCATGTAGCTCACTATCTGCTAATTGTGCCTAAAGCATAAAAATATATGCTGCAGGAGGATTGACTAGAAATAGGATTTCAGGCTGGGCGTGGTGGCTCACACCTGTAATCCAAGCACTTTGGAAGGCCAAGGCGGGTGGATCATGAGGTCAGGAGTTCTAGACCAACCTGGCCAAGATGGTGAAATCCCATCTCTATTAAAAAATACCAAAAAAATAGCCAGGTGTGGTGGTGGGTGCCTATAATCTCAGCTACTCGGGAGGCTGAGGCAGAGAATTGCCTGAACCTGGGAGGTGCAGGTTACTGGGAGCCGAGATTGCACCACTGCGCTCTAGCCTGGGTGACAGAGCAAGACCCTGTCTAAACTCAAAAAAAAAAAAAAAAAAAAAAGAGCATTTCAGAGGTGAGTTGGGGTGAAAGCCTTAAATGGTATGCCAGGGAGTTTGGGTCAGAGGGAAGCCTGGTGGCTTCATGAGATGGATTAGCACAAGAATAGAGCACTGGCAAGTAGATCATTCAGGGGCTGTTACAACAGCTCATTGCAGTGAGGAGCAGAGTCTGAATCAGTATCAATGGAATGGAGAAGTGCTGAACTTGCAAAACGTTTTAAAGGTTGTATTCAATGGTTTTGATGGCTGAATGTGGAAGACGAGGTAATGTTTGAAGTAAAGTCCATAACTCTATATTGAAAGACTATGAAAGGTGATGCTTTAAGAAAGATCGTGGTCATGTTCACTCTGTGGAGATATGTGGGGCCAGGCATGGTGGTTCATGCCTATAATCACAACAGTTTGGGAGGCTGAGAGGGGCGGATCACTTCAGGTCAGGAGTTCGAGACCAGCCTGGCCAACATGGTGAAACCTCATCTCTACTAAAAATACAAAATTTGTTGGGCATGGTGGCACACATCTGTAGTCCCGTCTATTCAGGAGGCTGAGGCAGGATAATCACTTAAACCTGGGAGGCAGAGATTGCAGTAAGCCAAGACTGAGCCGCTGCGCTCCAGCCTGGTCAACACAGTGAGACTCTGTCTCAAAAACAAAAAGAGGGAGACATGTGGGGCATGAAACCCTTGACTATCTTTTTTTCTTTTTTTTTTTTTTTTTTTGAGTTGGAGTCTCACTCTGTCACCCAGGCGGGAGTGCAGTGGTGCAATCTTGGTTCACTGCAACCTCCTCCGCCTCCTAGGTTCAACTGCCTCAGCCTCCCAAGTAGCTGGGACTACAGGTGCCCGCCACCACACCTGTCTAATTTTGTATCTTTAGTAGACGCAGGGTTTCACTATGTTGTCCAGGCTAGTCTCAAACTCCCGACCTCAAATCATCCACCCACCTCTGCCTTCCAAAGTGCTGGGATTACAGGCATGAGCCACTGTGCTTGGCCCCTTGACTATCATTTTAATTGGCATAATAAAAATAAGTAATTCTCCAATTGGCTGCTTCTTTCTTTATTTTTTCTTTCTTTTGGAGAAACTTTCTGTTGCTTCCTGTGGTAACTAAAAATTAGTTGTGCTTTCCATCTATCATGGTTTCTTCATCAGCCTGCTTTAACAAAAAGCTTCTTTCTGATAGGCCTTTCTCTTTTCAGTTGCAAATCTAAGTGTACCAGAACAAAACATATACTTAAAATAACTAAACATAAAGTTTTAAAGCATACAATGAAATTCATTTTTTTCTTTATTTCTCAGCAACTCTATCGTGGTCCTTATTAGAAGTTCTAATAACGGTCCTAGATTGTAGGTGTATCGAGAGGTGACATGAAGTGTGCTGGGCTTGGGGACAATGTCCGGTTGTTAGCAACTGGTTGTTCACAGTTTTGTAGATAAACAAGATCACTCATTAGAGCTGAGTCTGAATGACAATATTAAATCGCTTTGCACACCTGGTGAGTGTAGCTGTTAGGTAGCTCTGGCCATTGTACTTTGCCCTTTGTGTTTTCTGGAATAAAAGTGATTTTTCTGACCTGATTTAGACAAGATTAAAATCTAGCTAGCCTTTTGCATGCTGTATTTTCGCCAAGAAATTTGAAAAATTTCTAACAGTCTAGAAATTTATTTAAAAAATGGAAAAGCAAAAAGTTAACCATTAAGCGGGATCAAGTTTGTGTAGCAAACATCCATGTTGTGTTTACCTGGGTTAAATCAATCATTCACTTAACAAACATTTATTATATAACTTCTCTGTGCCAGGCACTCTTCTAAGTGTGCCGAGAATATAGAGGTAGGTGAGGGAGATGAAATCCTTCCTCTCGCAGAACTTACCTTCCAATGGTTGGAGGCAGAAAATAAGAAATAATAAGAAAGCTTACAATGTTTGTAAGTAGTAGGAAGAAAATAAAAGTTGAGATTTAATTTGCTCTTCTAGCTCTTCCCTCTCATCGTAAGAGGCTTCCCTGGTGAGTAACAGGGTCTTTTATGGTCCTACGAGCAGGATAATGTGAACTCAAACCTATTATGTAGACAGGCAAGTTGACAGACTCTGGAAATTTATTTGGATAGGGAGGATGGGATTTTAAAACTTTGAGTGTGAATGGATACATATGATTTAAACTCCTGCCTGGGACTGTCACCAGTCATTGTCCACAAATACACTGCTTAATATTAATAATTAGCTAATAATAAAAAAAAACTATGGTGGGCACTCTTCAAACCAACTTCTACTTAAGCGACTCATGGGAGGAACCAGCGTCTGTTCCCTCTGTAAGTCTTGGGCTGGTGCTCAAAACACACTGAACAGAGCTATCCACTTTGTCCACACCAATCCCTTTCTTCTCTGAGAAGTTGAGTTTTGTGCTTTGTGAGAATCAGAATTGTTTGTTCCCTAACATATTTGTGCTAGTTTTACTTGTTATTAAAATTATGCTGTTTACTTTAATATTACTTTAATAACATGAGAGTGAAGAGAGAGAATTACTACAATGACATTTAACTGGAATGCTTTGGAAAGACTCACTAATGTTAAATGAGTTAACAATAAGAGATTAGGAAAAATAATAAACTCTACAGTATTTTGCTCATGAGTGTCTTTAAGTTCTCACCCACTACAAAGAAAGAAAAGTTGGAAATGAAAAATGAGATCTTATGGGTGTGGTTTAGGCAAAAAATGGTGGTATTGGACCCTTGCCAGTGAATCTATAGTGAGGGTGAGAACCATGGCCTTCCACCAGATTGGCAAATACATTTATATTTATTTAATTTAAAATATAATGTTTATGGGCCAGGTGCGGTGGCTCACGCCTGTAATTTCAGCACTTTGGGTGGCCGAAGTGGGCAGATCGCCTAAGGTCAGGAGTTCAAGACCATCCTGGCCAACATGGTGAAACCCCACCTCTACTAAAAAATACAAAAAAAATTAGCCGGGTGTGATGACACATGCCTGTGATACCAGCTACTCGGGAGGCTGAGGCTGGAGAATCACTTGAACCCAGGAGATGGAGGTTGCAGTGAGCTGAGATCACACCACTGCACTCCAGCCTGGGAAACAGAGCGAGACTCCATCTTAAAAAGATTAAAAAAATAAATAAAATATAATGTTTATGAAACCACCTTTGCAAAGATTACAACAGTGAGAGAAGTCTAGCATGGCTGACTCCATCTTGCTTCTAGCCTCACAGGCTGGCAGTCCTCATTCATTCCCAGGTGTAGGCCAAGCTAACCATGGGAGGAATTTAGTGTATAGTTGAACTTTGAAACAAGGATCATAATAGTACCAACCTAAAACTGATCATCTCCTTGTTCAGGGGCTGAAACTGCCTTTGTAAGACGAATGAAAAGCTACAAGATTAGGATTATGGAAGGGGCCTGAATTCTGCTAAGGTATAGGCAGAGTTTCTATCATCTCTTATTGCTGAGGAGTCATGTGGCCAGAGGTCACAAGATTTATGACTTCCCCAGTGGCTCCTATAGATAACATCTCTATTGTAGAACCTACGTTTGGTCTTTTGAGATGTGTTTCAGGCTTTTGCATTCTGGCAACCTGCTAACCCTACCTGGACTTGTGACTCATGATTCAACCTGTCCTGTGGCCCCCACCCAGAGGCAGACTTAGCACATGAAGATTATTTTTTTTTCACATTCCTCTGATTGCATCCTCAACCAGTCAAGAACACCCATTCTCTAGTCCCTGGCCCACCAAACCATCCTTGGAAAACCTTAGCCTCTGAGCCTTCGGGGAGACCAGCTTGGGTGATAACGCCAGTCCTTCCACTGGGTGGCCCTGCATGAATTAAACTCATTCTTCACTCCAATACCATGGTGTCAGTGAACTGATTTCTTCTGTGCATCGGGCGGGAAGAACCTGTAGAGTGATTACATTTACAACCTAAATGTATCCCCTTTTTTTTCTTGACTGACATTACTGATTAGCTCATGAATGAGCAGTTCTGATTGTGTTGAGTAAGATTTTCACTGTTTTGTAAGGTATGTGCTAAGCACGGCAGGTACTCACGATGCCTCCATTCAAGGAGCTCAGGAGTATTATCCTAATATGATTAGATAAAGAATTGATGTGCCTGTCAATAATTCTTTTACCTGATCCAAATCCCCTTTCTCTCACATGCATAGTGGAAGCAGAGAAAATATTTTCACTTTTCAGCAGCACCTTTCCTTTGAGAATATCAAAGCTCTTACAGGGACAACTTTCTAAATAAGCAATAATGCTCATATTGCCCTAGGGAGGTGGATAGAGGTATTTATGATCCTCTTACCGTGGATGTTAGACCAGTGTTGAGTAGCTAACAAATGCCTCCGTGCTGACTCTCAGGAGAACTCTGTTTCTGCTAATCTCCCTGCTGCATTGCGCCCTGTTCCCTCTTCTGAATAATTCCCGGTATTACTGAGAACTCTGTGAGCATAAAAAGAGCACTTGTCTGTGAGCCAGAACACACAGGCTCAGACCCTGGCTGTGCTACTAACTGTGGCACTGTGGACACTGTTGTCAGCCCCTCTGTGTGTGCCTCAGTGCCTTTATCTGGAAAATGGGAATGTCAGTGCTCATGATACCAGAGACCAGATTGTGGGAAAGGAGTGTTTGTCAAAACAAAAATGGACATGGTAGCTGCAGATAGTGAGAACAACAGGGGTCTGTAGGTTTCCTTCTGTTTCCCTTATTCCCATTTCAGAATTCCTGCTTTCTGTTAAGGTATTTTTGATCACGAGTCGATTTGTAGATTCTGGTTTGCACATTCATTATTGATACCAGAAATGAAAGTGTTGCCTCAAATTCTCTTATTCTAGTTTAGCCCACCTACCAAACTTTATTATTTTCCAATCATGGTCTTAGACTCACAATAAGAAATGCAAGGAAAGGACTGGATTACAATCCAGTCCTAATGATCTGTTCTGCTCTGCACTGCAAGACCCCATTACGTGGTGTTTTCTAAAGGTTTGGGTAACTCATTGTTATCTCTTCACTTACTCACAAAGATACTGCTGATAATAGTAAAAGAAAAAAAGTAAAATGTACTAAATTTCCAACAATAGGGAATTGCTCAGGTAAATGACGTTATGATGGAAGGCTACCAATAGAAGATGTAGATGAATATTTATTGGCATAGAAAGATAATTGTGGCAATTAAATGAAATATTAACTTCAAAAGGGTAAATGTACAATATAATTCCACCATTATTAAAAATATGCATTTGAATCAAACTACTTGGAGGAATGTACAGTGGAGATCTCTGAGTGGCAGGATTATAAACATTTAAATCTCCCTTCCTTACACTTACCTGTATTTTCTAATTTTTTGTAGTGGATATATGTTGTTTTTGGCAAAAGAAAAAAACTGATTTAGGTTGTATAAAATCCTATTCCAAAAGCTATTTGTAGGAATGAAGAAAAACATTTTGAAAATAAGTAAGTGCCAACTCTAAAAAATTAAGCAGGGAAAAAAATTTTAAATGGCAAAAATGGTGGGAAGGAATAAAAATAGAAATAAACATAAATAGCACAAATGAATTTCATTCTTTTTTAAAAGGATAGAGTCATTTAATGACAAATGTTTGAAATAAACCAAGTATCAATCTCCAACCTGTTTCTTCTTAGCTGAATTCTACCTGAAAGTGCTTCTAAAAGGAACTCAGAGCCTAGGAAGTAAGCAGGATACTTTGAAATATACCAATTAAATAATCATAAGTAGCAACCTAATCTAATTTTTTTTCTTTTTTTGACTTGCAAAAATATCGCTTTAAAATAAATCAAGTTCTTAGACAGAGGGCAAATATATTTATCTTTCCAACCATAATAAAAGCTGTCAATTATCAAGTGCCTTTTATGCACCCATGTGTCAGATACTTATAAGTCTTTCCTCAAATTCATTAAATTTAATGGTTGGTTTATTTAATCCTCACTGTTTTAGGAGATAGGTATTATTGTGTTCATGTTATAGTTGCTGAAAACCAAAACTCATACAAATTAAGTTTCTTTTCTAACTCTTACATAGTAGAACCACATGGCCTTTTAAAAAAATCATGTAACAAATATTTATTAAATCTACTTCGTATTCGCATTGTGTGTCGTGTGCTAGGAATAATAATACCAATGAAAATACTTTGTGGTCCCACCGCTTAAAGAAGCTTGTATTCTAGTTGAATGCCATGAAGCCAAATGTTGTAAATGTGATGAATCTCACAAAAGAGGAAACCCAGGATGTGAAGGGGGAGGTCATCTGGTTTGTGACACCTGTCCTGTGGTCAAGACATTTAAACTGAGATCTGAAGCATAGGTAGGTATTAACTAGGCAAAGAGTGGTTGTGCAAGACGATTTCTAGTAGAGGGAAGGGTACGTGCGAAGGCACTGAGATTTTGCTATAGCAGTGTGCTACAACCAGCTATCCACAACTCTAGTTTGAAGCAATAAGCATTTATTCCTCCCACATGAGTCTGTGGGTCAGCTGCAACTGGTAGGACTTGGCTGGACTCCAGGGTTCAGGTCTCCCTTGTATGTTACTCATCTTGTGTTGACCAATAACTTCCGGGAACATGTTCCTTACATAGCACACAATAGGAGCACGGGAGCCCAAATGGAATCACACAAGCACATTTAAGGCCTCTTAACATGTTCAGGAACACTTCATTGGCTAAAGGAGGCCATATGGCCCAGCCCAAAATCAATGGGATGGGGAAAATATTTTACCCATTGTGGGTGGTATTTTGGAAGAATGTAGATGAATGTGGATAAATCATTTAATATGGGAAAGATGTGAAAAATTGTGAACGATGATTCAATCAACCATGACTAGGTTTTTCAAGCAATCCATTGCCAATATGGCTAAAGAATAGTGAGCCAGGGAGTGATAGTACTGGTTGATTTTATAATTGCCTGTCCTTGGGAACTTCTTTTTTTTTTTTTTTTCTGAGACTGGGTCTCACTCTGTCCCCCAGGCTGGAGTGCAGCGGTACGATCTTGGTTCACTGCAACCTCTGCCTCCCAGGTTCAAGCGATTCTCCTGCCTCAGCCTCCCGAGTAGTTGGGATTACAGGTGTGAACCACCACACCTGGCTAATTTTTGTAGTTTTAATAGAAACGGGGTTTCACCATGTTGGTCAGGCTGGTCTCGAACTTCTGACCTCATGATCCACCCACCTCGGCCTCCCAAAGTGCTGGGATTACAGGCATGAGGCACCGCGCCCAGCCGGGAACTTCTTGTTATAGAGGATATTTTTAATATATTATATATAATAAGCATTATACATATATAAGAAGCACAAAAATATGCTTACTTCAAAAAATATATATATGTACTTACTCAAAAAAAATATATGCTAACTCCAAAAGCTAATAACTTATCCAACTTCTACTTGAACTTTATTCCCAGAGAGAGAAACACATTGAAATAACATGATTAACCCACAAAGCTGATATAGTGTCCATTGACTTAAATGTTCCTCCTTAGTTATGTGCCAAGCACTGGGTCTCTGTGTAACAGTAGCACATTTAGAAACTTTGCCTCAGAGGCAGTGAAACCAGATTTGAACCCCTGAGCAAATAGCATTAAATTTGGTTGCTGCTCATTCTCCTGGAATGAAGGTCAGCTATTTTATACTCAGTGAATAAGCCAAACCAATCGTAAAACGTGAGGAAACATCTCATTTGACTACTTTGCCTCATGAAATGTGATCTTCTATTTGGTCAGATCATTTTTGATAGTGTTACAAGAATAGTTCAGTTTATTTTTACCCATTGCCCTACAGATACATTCATTTGCTTTGTAAGTCCTTAGGGCTAATGCCTGAATGAACAGGTGGAGGGACAGGAGTTGGCCAAATATAAACTTGTACAGTTCACGTGCTTAACAAACATGGGTATTTTTTTTTAACAAAAAGAAAATTCACTTAATACAGACAGCCACTGCATTATTAGCTGTTATGGTATATTCTGCCACAGAAAACTATATTAGTTTCAATTGAGGTGATTTTTTTTTTCTTTGGCAGATAATAGATTAAATAGAAATCACTGCCTCCGTGATGCCTCTGTTCTGGAGCCTTTTTTTTTCTTCATCTGTTAAAAGCTCAGTTTTATAATCTTGAGGATTTAAAATAGAATCTATTAGTTTTCTGACAATACTTATTTCCCACAAAAACTTTGTTTTTTTTGTTAGCTAGCTCACAGTAAATTTCATTGCATGTGCCATTTGAAAGGAAATCAGAGGTTCTAATAAATACAATGGATTTGGAACAGTTCTTTGCCCCTCATTTTTTTTTTTCACAGTTATGTAAGCCTCCTGCTTAGTTACATTGTTGTATTTTATCACTCAGCTTGCAAAGCTGTATTTAAGAAAGATGACAATTTTCTGGTTTCCTCTTCTGAGATACTTTGATTCTTCTTCTTTGAGTACAGCTTTATTTGTGTTTTCCTGCTGTCTAAGCCTGGGACTCTTTCATAAGTCAGCATACTTTGTACATTCCAAGTAACAGCACCATTTAGAGAGGACGATCAGTTACACATTCCCTAAGAGAAGATGCAAGAAATGGAAGGAAAAATACCTTCATTGTTAGAGACAGATGCACTCCCTAATTGCTTCCTGATGGTTACTTTTAAAGGAGCTATGGGAATCCACAGATGTGTGTCTGTTGAGGTGTCTGTCATTCAGTGAGTTTAAGAGGCATTGATTTCCGTCAGTGAATCATGGGACTTGATTACAGAGAACTGGTAGACCAAGCTCAGGTTTAATTCGTGAGTTCTGTTCACAGGTCTGTCACTTCCCCTTGGGCTATTTTTGCACAACCAAGAAATTGATTTACTTAGTTTTTTAAAAATGAGGTAACAATATTAGCTTTACAGCAGCTTTTAAATGTTTAAATATGCCCAACCAAATAAAATTTTTAGTTGTATTGCAATGTTAGTAAAATTAATTTGATGAATATTTCTTACCTAATTTCCCTCCTTCCCACAAAACTGACCTGTTTACCTAAACTGACCAAATTAACTGATTGTTTTGCCATGGTGTAGACCCAAATTCTTAGTAGAATTACAACCCTAATTGATATGGTCATATGGCTCTTACACCTTGAAAATGTTTAGGTGTTTAATATCAGCTGATACAATTTTCTTTAAAAATGATAGGATGATATCAGATCATCTTTTTCAGGATGGAATGAGATTTAAATTAAAATTCAGTGTTACTGAATTAAATCATGTAGTTTTATATACTTTGTTTAGGTATAAATCAGCTTGTTATAGTGAGAGAACTTGAAGCTTTAAAGACCCGAATATGAATTTTGATCCTTTCTCGTTTTGTGATCCTCCAAAACCCAACCGTATTGGATGTTAATTATAAAATGAGCCATATACCTGTTCTCCCTACTAATGGGTGTTTATGAAACACAAATGGTGTAATGAGTATGGAAGTTATTTGAAAGTTGTAAATGGTCATACAATGGGATTTAAAAGAAAATTTAGACACAACCTGCTTTCATTGTTACTGTTTAACAACAGTTAACTGTTAATTGTTTTGTATTTGCAGTTTCTGGGCAAGACAGGAAGATAAGAAAAAAGCAAAAGGAGAGAAAAAAGAAATAAAGGTTGTCTCAGCATATTTAATCAATAGACTAAATAAAATAAGAGACTTCAGCAGAGATGATGAATACCTGATTACTTTTAAACAATTGTTATTCCTTTTCTGTTTGTTTGTTTGTTTTGCTTTTTTTTTTGAGACAGGGTTGCCTAGGCTGGAGTGCATTGGTGAGATCATAGCACACTGCAACCTCAAACTTTTGGGCTAAAGCAATCTTCCCACTTTAGCCTTCTGGATAGCTGAGATTACAGGTACCCACTACCATGCCTGGGTAATTTTTTATTTTTCTGTAGAAACAGGGTCTTACTATGTTGCCCAGGCTGGTCTCAAACTCCTGGCCTCAAGTGATCCTCCCACCTCAGCCCTCCAAAGTACTGGGATTACAGGCATGAGCCACTGTGCCTGGCCTAAGAATTATTATTCTTTATCAAAACCATCTTGAAAATTTTTTTAAAAAAAATAAGATACTATTCCCAAACTCTAAAGCATGTAGAAAATAACCTATCAAAGAACTTACCAAGAAAAATTTAAAACTCAATTGTTGGTTTGAAGAGATCTGAATAAATAGAAATATATACCACATCTTTGAAATACAAATATGTTAATTTCCCTCAAAATTAACCTATAAATTCAATGTAATTTCAGATAAAATTATTGCAAGGTTTTTTTTTTTTTGAGGACTTCAACATACTTACTCTAAAATTCATAGGAAGGAATAAAGGTTCATGATGCCTAAGTCATTCTGAAAAAGAAGAGCAGAGAGAAGGAACTCACCCTTCCAGACAAAATCAGTATGGGATCAGTATCTAGGGAAAGAGCAGAGAGTGAGAGCCAGACCTGAGTCTACATGGGAACCTGCTTTGGGATAAACATGGCACCATCAATCAGTGGGGAAGGGATGGATTGCCTAAAACCTACTACTTGGTAGTGGAGAAACAGCTCATTGGTTCACTATCTCAAGCATAGGCCAAAGAGGAATTCAGTGCAAAAGTAAAATTATAAAGCTAAAATGAGATATTAGAGGTGTTAAAGAAGGTACTCAATACACAAACCATAAGTTGAAATTATTGTTATTATTATCTTTTGAGATGAAGTCTCATTCTGTTGACCAGGCTGGAGTGCAGTGATGCCATCTCAGCTCACTGCAGCCTTTGCCTTCTGGGTTCAAGCCATTCTCTTGCCTCAGCCTCCCCAGCAGCTGGGATTACAGACTTGTGCCACAATGGCCAGCTTATTTTTGTATTTTTAGTAGAGGCAGGGTTTCACCTTTTTGGCCAGACTGGTCTCAAACTTCTAACCTTAAACGATCTGCCCACCTCGGCCTCCCAAAGTGATGGGATTACAGGCATGAGCCACCATGCCCAGCCATAAGTTGAAATTTTAATAGAATTGACTGTATTTTAAAAATTTAAAATTCTGTAAAGGGTAAACACAATAAGCAAAGTTGACGAAAAAGGGAACAGAGTGAGAAAAGATTTATAATATATAAAACCTACAAATAATTAAAATCTAGAATACACCAAGAAGACTCAAGGGAGTTTTTCTGTAAAATGGGGATAATGGATAATAATAATAATTGTAGAAAGTGACATGCTCAGCACAGAGCCTGAAGTACAGTTAATACACATTGTTTGCTGTTACTGGTTTATCTACTCTTATACGCTATGACAAAACACATTTTGTGTGGAGTCATTATGTATGGACCCCAAATTTCTGGTTTCTGCATGGTCTTATGTTGCCAGCTTATGGAGTTGCCGAGAAATGTATGTATGAATATCCAGCCAGTCTCAATATCCACAAACCCTGTTGACAAATGTCCCTAGATACTCCAGTGGTTAAAAGTGAGGAGAGTAACAGTGGCCATTCCTGTAACACAGAGGTGAAGAAAATGCTGTGTGTGCCACTGTAGCTGTAAAACCAACTGCCGATGACACCTGCCAGGTGACGTAAGGAGAAGAGTATGTTTCGTGGCTTGAGGTGTGAATCTTGTGACTGTCATATTCTATCCGGCCTGAGGCTGTGCCCCAAGGGGGCTGTGCCCGGAGATGGAGAGGCTGGGCGAAGCTGCTTCCTAGGCCTTAGATGTTTGTCCAGGTGTTGTGCATGGCTGTGGTGGGTGGGAGGGCTGAGCGGGCCAGCCACTTTGTGCTGGGTTTCTGGGGACTCACTCCTATACCCAAGGGCAGATTGGCTACAGAGAGGTGGCTTTGCTCACTGCCAACCAAACCTGCTTTCTGAAAGCAGAGCTTTGTCTTTTTCTGCTTTATGACCTCAGCTTTGGAGAAGGCTTTGGCTCCCCAAGTGTGGCCCAAAAACTTGGATGATGATGCACAGGGTAGAAGGCAACAAACAAACTGCCCTTGGTGGCAGTGACCTGAGCCGGGTCCACTCCTTGGGCTTGGGTGGTGAATACAGAAAGTCAGCCAGCGCCATCCTGCTGATAGGGAAAGAGGGACTAATGATAACCCTGTACCAGGTACTGCCCCACAGACTTTCTCCTTCAATCCTCTGCAAACCTGTGAAACTCTTATCTATTTTACAGATACAAAAACTGCAGCTCAGAAAGGGCAAATGGTCTGCCCAAAAGTACCTGGTTTATAAGTGACCCGCTGGAATTTGAACCCTAGGTCTGTTGAACTCTGAAACTTATGATGTTTTCTTTTGTATTGTGTGTGTGTGTGCGCGTGTGTGTGTGTGTTTTCACTTCACCACTCTTTATATCTGCAGAGTGGAGTAGGGAGTAGGTGGAGGTGAGATGAATACCATGATAGGCCCCCGTTAACCCAAATCTGTGGCTTGGTGGACTCCAGGGAATAATGCATGGCCAGTCCCATCCTTGTCTGATCTTGGCAGATGCTTCAGTAAGGTTATAGAAAGCTCATTCCACTTCCCAGTGCTCCACTTGAACATGTGCTCCTAAGCTCAGCTGGTTTTAGGTGTGGCTTTGGTTTCTGAGCAGAAACTCTCTTCCCATGAAATAATGACATCCTTAAAGTGTTGTGCTTTGCTTGTCATTCAGAGAGGACAGCACTTCCGGGAGATGCAGGATACGATATGGATGGATTCCCTGTCCAGAGAGGAAACCAGGCTCACCCTTTACTACAGGAAAGATCTTGCTCCCTGACCTGCCAGCCAGGTGGAATTTCATTTCTTTGTGCTCTCGGGATCTGGTGCTTTGAAGAACTGGCTTCATTAGCCACTAACAAAGACGCAGTTGTTGAGACATCAGCAACTGACTTTTTTGTGTGTGCTTAAGAGATCACGGATATTTTTGTGTCGGTGCTATCAGAGGTTGGAAGGATTGCTATAGCTACATGTTCTTGCCCCTCTCTCTAAGGTCTATGGAAATGAGAAGCAATGACAATAATTATGATAGTGATAATAGTAAACCAGTCACTATATGTTTTGTGCTGGGCACCATAGTAAGTTCATTTTATGTTCAAAACAACCTTCTGAAGTATGTGTCATTTAGGACTGGTTTGACTGCAAGTAGCAGAAACCCAATTTCAATGGTTCAACCATTGAATGAATCCAATGGAGGGATTTATTTTTCTCATGTAATAGGAAGTCCAGCTGTAAGCATTTCAGGGTGAGTATGCAGGCCCCGTGGTGCCATCAAGAACCCAGTCTCTTTTGCTGGAGGCTTTCTTCCTCAGGTATGCAGCATAGCTGTTCTATTTTGTGCTTCACAACTAATTTTTAGGCAGGGAGTATTTGAAAGAAGGGAGAAGCTAAGTAGCACAAACTGACAAGGTGAATGCAAGCTGGATGTGTGCCCTCTAACAGGCTTTCTCAGAAACTCCAACTGGTACCTCCTCTTGCAACTCCTTGTCCAGAACTGCGTTGCATGACCACATCTAGCTGCAAGAAAGCTGGGTAATCCAAGAGCATTTAAGTGAGCCCCTTGGTTAGTAATAAAGAAAAGGGAACTAGCTATTGGTTCCATAACCAGTCGTGCCTAGCTTAAGTAGTTAATGTTTGTTAAAATTTACAGACAAAGAAAGTGAAATTGGAGAAGTTAAGTATTTACCAAAGGCCATCTATCTAGGGAGTGATGGAGCCCAGATCTGAATCCAGGTATGTCTGACTCCAAAGCTACATTCCCAAATGCTGTTTAGAATTTGTTCCTGATGCTCGGTGGTGTTTGGGCTGGATAACAGAGGACTTAAGGGAGTTCTCTTATGGGACTGGGAAGGAGAATTGAGTTTTCATCTTCTTGAGAATAGTGCTAAGATCATTGTATAAAAGATATGGAAGGCAGATTTTGGTACAAGGTAAGGAAGTGATTACTCACAATTAGTAATTAACCGGTCTATGGACTGTGTAGCTAACTCTATGACCAGGAACATTTATGTAGCTTGGAGGAGATTCCTTAACTGACTGGGAGTTTGGGCCTATTGTGAGTTCAAGATTCCAAGTCCATGAAACAAAAGTGGCTGAGATAGACCCATCATGATGAAAAGTTTCGGTTTCTGCATAGATGCTTCTTGATTTGTCAGTTAGAGTGACCATATAATTAATTTATAGTCCTAACTGGGGCATTTTTTAGAGTAAAAAAAGGATTTATTAGTAATTACGCTGCGACAACAGGCAAACACCAGAATCATCATGGACCGAGTGGAAACCACGGCTACCCCAGCAGAAGGCTCCTGATGGATAATGGAATGGGGAGACCTGGGCTTCATAGGAACTGACAGCTGGGTAAACATCCAGAAAAGACAGACACCCCCAAGGCAGACCTCCTCAATTCTGTAGGCTAAACCTCCCAAGAGGCCCTGCCTGTGATGACAGACGTTAAAATCTGATGGGCAGGAACAATGAGTGACTACTGAAAACATGGGTCTGACACAGCCCCTCAGGCCCCGAGTCTTCCTTAGCGTGACTCATTTTTGGAGACACTGAGCTTAGGTAATGCCGTGTGTCTTACTGAGTCATGAACGCAGCCCATTCTAGGCTGGGAAGGCAACTGGATTTCACATCCCCTGATATTCTTCCCAGCTTTTAAAAGCTGCTCTTCTGATTTGCTCCATGACCTTGGGCAAGTCACAACCTCTCTGTGTGGTTTGGCTTCTCCTTTAGTGGAAATAAAATGGAAATAATAGTTATGCAAGAGAAAAAAAATGATTCAAGATCTTCCAATGAAAGTTGGTGCATAGAGCCAAGTGATATTATTATTTTCATGACAGTTATTAGCAGAGCTGCTTCTTGTCCCATCCCCTCTCATTAGGGCACAGGGCATGGAATAAACACAGGTTTGGCTAGTGACTGGTATTTGATGATGTTGGCACCAGAGAGAAGGGGAGGAATTTCTCTCTGGCTTGTGTTTCACTATTAACCTCCTTGTGCCTGGATCTCAATGCCTGCTAGCATGGAAACTGGAAATCTGTGAGAATCTCAGCTATTTGTCTCATAGAGAGGCAGCCTATTCAGAAAACCATTTAATAATGATGCCATTACAATATTGTCTTTATTCTTTCCTTAATTCCTTTATTCAATAAATATTGATTGAGCATGTTTGTGTGCCAGGTTCTGTTTCCCAAGGATAGAGCAAGAGGCATAATGACAGCATTAAGCTTTCCAATGTTTGTTGAATCAAGGAATTTATGAGATATGAACTTTGGAGAACTGATCTCTTGCTGCAATCTTGCATCTCTCTCGTCTATCCTGATCCCCGAGACATATTTCTAAGAGCAAAACTGCTCTTGTTACCCATTTCCTAAAGGAGTAAAACTGAATTTCTCTCTCTTTTTCTTTTTTAGAGGGAGTCTGGCTCTGTCGCCCTGGCTGGAGTACAGTAGTGCTATCTCAGCTCACTGCAAGCTCCACCTCCTGGGTTCACGCCATTCTCCTGGCTCAGCCTCCCAAGTAGCTGGGACTACAGGCGCCCACCACCATGCCCAGCTAATTTTTTTATGTTTTTAGTAGAACGGGGTTTCACCATGTTAGCCAGGATGGTCTCGATCTCCTGACCTCGTGATCTGCCCACCTCGGCCTCCCAAAGTGCTGAGATTACAGGCGTGAGCCACTGCGCCCGTCCAGCAAAACTGAATTTCTTAATATGGCACAGAAGAACCTTCAGGGTTGGCCTCCGTTCACCATTTTGTCTCTTCTCTCACTGAGCCCCTTTTTGGACTACAAGTGTCAACTATTAGGACTTCCCTACAGGTTCCTGAATATTCAGTTCTTTCATAACTCTAGGCCAGAGGGCGGCAGACATTTACTTGTAAAGGGCCAGATAGTTAATATTTTTGGTTTCCTGGGTCATGTGATCTCTGTTGCAACTACTTGGTGCTGCTATTGTAGTGTGAAAGCACTACAATATAATATAATTGCATTGGAAATATATATATTTCCAATGGAAAAAAATATAAATGCATGAACACGGCTCTGTTCAACTAAAACTTTATTTACAAAAACAGGCAGCAGATGGGATTTGGTCCACAGGCTGTAGTTTGCTGATCTCTGCTTTAGGCTTTTGCTCATTCTGTGGTCTTTTACTTGTCTACATTAAACTCCTCCTTTCATCTGACCAACGCCCAATCAATTGTCACCTCAAGTCTGAGGTCTTGCCACATTACCCTGGGTGGAACTGGCCACGCACTCCACTGTGTTCTGTACATACCACCCCCATAAGTAACAGAAAATTAAAGCTGTGTTTTCTCCCGTAACCATATTAAAAGCTTTATTTATTCATTCATTCACACATGAACACATTCATGGATTCATTTATTTTACAACATTTAACGACCACCCACTATGGGGCAGAGTTGATGACTTTTTAGTTTTTGTACAACACCCAGTGAAAATACAACACATAAAACGTGCTTAATACATGCTTGTGAAGAAAAGGAGATAGAACTCAATTAAAAAAGTCAATTGCCAAAGATACATCTGCAACTTTGTTGTAAGTGCCCAGAAGTGGGGCGTTGTCTTTATTGATTTTGAAGCCTCTCCACTGTGTGGAGGGGTTTGGTCAGTTAATTGTATTTGGAGCTTTTCTTTTAAGGTTTCTGTCACCAGGTCTGGAATAGTTTGGTGGCTCCCACCTGTTGTCTATTCTTATCCCTTTTCCTAGAACTCAGGATCCTGTTTTCTGGTGACCTCTTATGGTGGGACTAAGAGTAGTAGCACCAACTTCTAAACTCCCATTTGGGCAGGTGACTGACTTACGTGAGTTTGAGGTTTACCAACATAGTGCAGTGTGTTCCTTGTTTTTACTGTTATTTTTAAGTAGGAGATCTGTTTTTTCCGTTGCTCCCTAAGAAAATAGGGCTATCTGAGCTAAGGAGCTTAACCAGCTCACAGCATGGGGATAGTGAAATAGCTTCCTTGCAGTGTCTGAATCTTTTGTTTGTTTGTTTTTTATGTCCAGTCTCTGGCTTTTTGAGAGCAATTTAAAGGTAAATGTAAATATGAAGCTTCTTCATTCCTCATATTACAGAGATTATTTCATGGTTTTATGAGCCAAAAAATATTTTAAGTAGGGCTTAAGTCATTTTCTTAAATTTACAACCCATTCTAAATGTAAACAGAATTATATTTAATTGGTTGTCACCAATGGAACCAAAATGACTTCATTTGGTTTCAACCTGGTCAGATATAGATTTTCAATGGTTACCAGGAAGGAAATGTGTTTATAATCAGAGGCAGAGAAAAGGAAATGGTTATAGCTGGTTACAAAACAAGCATAAAACCTCCACACTGTTTCTCATGTTACAAGAGCAAATAGGAAAGAAGTCACAAATGGCGATGGTAGCACAGAGTGTGTGTTGAGTAAACACTAGAGAAACGGGAGAATGTTCTGGGTCTCTACTTTTTCCATTACAAAGGCAGCAAGGGAAGCTTCTGAACAGAGTACAAGGCTGTCTGTTCACTAACTCACCCTCACAGGTAATAGAAAATCAAATCCAAGTTCCATTGCGCCCAGGGGCTCTTTACTGATACATCAATAATGTGCCTGCCCTGACACTTTAAGACTGGTTACTCTTATGAGGAAACTAAGGCGAGAAGAAACTAAGGCAGAGGAGGTGGGCAGTGGAGCAGGGTCACAAACTGACCTTTGGTTACAAAAGAAAAGACAGTGTTACTAGCAGGGCCATGAAATGTAGTAAACACAGCCAGGGCAAAGTAGAGAGCGTGCAAGCTAACTCCACTGCGACAAATACTCATACAATTTGGTGATAGGAAACTTCTGGCAAGTTCCTTATTGGGTAAGCTGTTGTCACAAGTGTGCTTTGAATGGGTTCGTAACAATGTGTGTGTGTTTTAGGTGGGCAAGACCGGGGCAAATGAGTTTCATGAATAAATATGCTACTTGCTTGCCTGAGGTATTAAAATTTAAAATAAAATGCTATCTTCACTCTTGTTTCTGGCATGAACAAATACTTTACTTTTGGCAGTTCTCATCAAAAGTTAAGTGTCACCATTTGGCAATGTCTATTAGAATGAAAACTCACATATCCTCTGATTCTGTAATTCCACTTTAAGGAATTGATTCTGTAGTCCTATTCATACATATGTGCAAAAGTATGTTTGTGGAAGCAAAAAACTGAAAACCACCATTATGTCTATTCAGAAGAGGCTGGGCAAATTATGGGACGGTCATATTATGAAATATAGTGCAGCTGTACAGATTTGCAGCAAACTTCACAATATCTGTTAAGTTTCAATGAAGAATGTAAGAGTATATGTAAGGAAGGGGAGGGGAATACGCACTCACCACACACACACACACACACACACACACACACACACACACACACACACACTAGGGCAGGGGGCCCCAGTCCCCAGGCAGCAGACTGCTACTGGTCCATGGCCTATTAAGAACCAGGCCGTACAGCAGAAGGTAATAGGCAAGCGAACGAGCTCTGTCTCCTGTCAGATCAGCGGGCGTTAGATTCTCACGGGAGTGTGAACCCTGTTGTGAACTGCCCATGTGAGGGATCCAGGTTGTGCACTCCTTGTGAGAATCTAATTAATGCCTGATGATCTAAGATGGAACAGTTTCATCCCAAAACCATTCTCCACCCACGCTTGTCCGTAGAAAAATGGTGTTCCACGAAACTGGTCCCTGGTGCCAAAAAGGTTGGTGACTGCTGCATTAGGGGACTTCAAAAAGTTTATGGAAAAAATTAAAAGATAAAAACAAAAATATAAACTTTATTTCTCAACATAAGCTCCAACAAGTTCAAGACACTTTCGTAAGCAGTGATAGCCATTTCGTGCATCCCTAAAGAACTGAGGGTCCTGGGAATTTAATCATATCAATGTAATCTTTTTTACCTTATTAACTGAAGAAAAATGGGTATCCTTTAAAGATTTCTTAAGATTAGGGGGAAAAAAAGTCAGAAGGAGTCAAATCAGGATTGTATGTTGAATGTCTAATGATTTCCCACTGAAATTCACAAAATCGTCCTCGTTTGATGAGACAAATGAACAGGAGTATCGTCACAGTGGAGAGGGACTCTCCGGTGAAGCTTTCCTTGGAGTTTTTCTGCTAAAGTTTTGGCTTTCTCAAAACACCCTCATAAGAAGCAGATGTTATCATTCTTTGGCCTTCCAGAAAGTCAACAGCAATGCTTGGAGAATCTCCAAAAATTGTTATCCTGACCTTTGCTCTTGATCAGTCTGCCTTTGCTTTGACCGAACGACTTCCACCTCTTGGTAGTCATTGCCCTGACTGGACTTTGTCTTCAGGATGATACTGGTAATGCCGTGTTTCATCTCCTATTGCAATCCTTCAATGAAATGCTTCAGGATCTTGATCCCACTTCTTTAAAAATTCCACTGAAAGCTCTGCTCTTGTCTGCAGCTGATCTGAGTGCAGTGACTTTGTCACCTTTCCAGTGAAAAGTTTGTTCAACTTTAATTTTTCATTCAGAATTGTGTAAGCTGAACCAACTGTGATGTCTATGGTGTTGGCTATAATTAGGCTTATGCTGATTATGTTTATAATTAGGTTTATGCTCCTAACTGTCAGTCCTCTGTAATTGGGGCACAAACAATATTATTATTATTGTTATTATTTTTGGGACAGGGTCTTGTTCTGTTGCCTGGGTTGGAGTGCAGTAGCACAATAGTGGTTCACTGTAGCCTTGACCTCCAAGGCTCAGGTGATCCTGCCACCTCAGCCTCCCATGTAACTGGGACTACAGGCCTGTGCCACCACACTTGGCTAATTTTTAAATTTTGTGTAGAGATGGGGGTCTCACTATGTTGCCCAGGTTGGTTTCAAACTCCCGGGCTCACGTGATCCTCCCACCTTGGCCTCCCAATGTGTTGAGATTATAGATGTGAGCCAACAATACTAACTTTTTCCTCGAAAATATATGCGAATGGTCTGCTACTGTGGGCTTCATCTTAAACACTGTGTCATCTCTTCTTAAAATGAATTAGCCATGTGTAATCTGTTGATTTCTTTGGGGCAGTGTCCCCATACACTTTTTGTGCAGTTTCAATGATTTCACTATTTCCATCCAAGCTTCACCCTAGATTTGAAGTTTGTTCTTGCTTCAATTTTAGCAGAATTCATGTTGCTCTGACAGAGGCGCTTTTCAAACTGAAGTCTTATCCTTCTTACTGCCTCAACTAGATTCTGTCCAGACATGTTATAACAGGTTAGTATGAGTTTATTTTGGTGCAAGAAAAATGAAAATCCATGCGTAGGTTTTTCATAATATGCATTTTCCATAAACTTTTAAAAGACTTCTTGTGTGTGTGTGCACTTATGTATACATAGACTATTTCTAGAAGGATACCCAAGAAATTTAACACTGGATGTTTCTATGAAAAAGATTGGGAGACTGGGTTCCAGAGGTCAATAGAAGTTTACTTTCCACTCTATATTGTTTTGCCCTGTTTGAAATTTTTATCAGCCAGGTGCATAAATCATTTTTCAAAAAGAATTTTAATGGAAATGTCATTCTTCCCAATTAATTAGGGTTTTGCTGGTGATGGTATCAGTGCCCAATGAAATCGACTGAAATATGTGGATTGAAAAAAAATAGGTGCCCTTTAAAGATGGACTAAGATTCATGGGCTAAAAATGGTTTAAAACATTTTGAAAGAAGGTATCTTTCAGCTATGTGTATATTTGGGAAAAGTATTTCGGTAACTAATGAATAATAGAGAACATTGATTTGGGCTGCTGTTTTTATGCTGACAATTTGGAGTCCCAGAGAGTTGTGTAGAAAGCCCAGCACCTCTCCCCAGCAAGTGGTGGCTAAAGCCCTTTTTTGTTGAAGGGTCACCCTGACTTAAAGCCTAAGAAATCATTAATTGAAAGCTTTCAGCTTCTCTTGTATATTCCAACTTCATAGCTCTAAAAATGTCATCATTGCCACTTCTCTCTTTGCCCGTGGATGACTGAAGAATGCATGGAAGGATAAACACTAGCTGATTTATTTACATTAAATAATACCCTGCTCATTCCCAGGAGCCAACAAGGTTGGTGGCCTTTAGAAATCAGTCACATGGGCTGGGTGCGGTGGCTCACACCTGTAATCCCAGCACTTTGGGAGGCTTAGGCGGGTGGATCACGAGGTCAGGAGTTCGAGACCAGCCCTGGTCGACATGGCGAAACCCTGTCTCTACTAAAACTACAAAAATTAGCTGGGCATGGTGGCACGTGCTTGTAATCCCAGCTACTGAGGCAGGAGAGTTGCTTGAACCCAGGAGGCGTAGGTTGCAGTGAGCCAAGATTGTGCCATTGTGCTCCAGCCTGGGTGACAGAGCGAGACCCCATCTCAAAAATAAATAAATTAATTAATTAACTTTAAAAAAATCAGTCACATGACAACAACCTAGCAATTTCCTTCTAAAGTTCGGCTGACATGCAGAAAAATGAAAGTACAGAAGAGTGAACAACACACATTTTTTTTGAGACCTGCGGCTGAATCAACATTTGGTGTTTTGGGGGAAAGTAAACGACAGCACCCCCTTCATTTAGACATTTTCATTAGCCAGTGTTCTCTCTTGTAATGTGGAATTAATTGTTAATTAACCCATCGTTTATCTATGGCTTCTTTCTTCTCAAACAGACTGTAGGCTCCTTCAGTGTTGGAGCAGTGCCATTCATCCATTTGTTCATTTACGGATCAAATATTTAATGCATAGCTACCACATGCATGATGCTTTGCTGAGCCCTTGGGGAGGCAAAGATGGAGACATATTCCTTGCTTTCAAGGTGTTCAGTCTTTGAGTCTCTTCTAGTCTCGTGGTCTAATAGATAGCCTCATTCAGATCTGTGTCTCCCAAGGTTACGGACACACAGAGGGGTCAAGCAGGTGCTTAGTAAATGCTGGTTGGTTGTGAAATTGCTCAGACCGTGAACCCACAATGGTGTCATGATACTGTGGGTGTGTATTCCATTTTTGCTGATGGATTTTAAGAAATCACCAGACAGTTTTTCAAGATCTCTTTAATAATAGCTTTTAGAAGTATACTTTCTTTTTTCCTTAGATTAGACATTTCTGGACCTGGCAACGGAACCTCTTTTAGGGCTGAAACTAAAGACAACAATGATTCTGACCCAGGAGCCTGGGCTCTAAACTCCTTGGGAAGTGAGCCCACTTTCCACACGGACAAACGAACGGCAGCTCATGAACAAAGAGGCACAGGAAGAGGGAAGGGGGTCAGGGAAGGTGACATTTCCCGAGTGCCCACACAAGGCCTGGATCGCCACATGCTTCAATTCACTTATGAACAGCCACTAGAGGAACACGGTGACACTGAGATGGAGAGAAAGAAACGAGGGTTTTGGCAGTGGATGGGGTCTGGGGGTGAGTAGGCAATGGATATATTTGTATGTATGTATGGTGTGCTTATTGTTTAACATTAAATACAGATTTATCAAGCACTCTTCTACATGCTACGTGCCCAAAGAGGTGTAAGCCACAGTCTGAGCTCTCAAGGAGGCAAATGGTATAAAGAAACATACCCTAAGTTAAATAACAAGCTGAATGAACATGGTATAACATTATAGATTTTAGAGTTGCCTGGATCCAGAGGGAACATTTGATCCAGAGTTTCCAGAAATGTTGTCCTCATCTCACTGATAGGATGCAAGATGATTTGGGTATTATACAAACGTTTAAAACTTTCATTAGGCATTCATGTTAACATGCATTAGAAAAATCGACAGCGTATCACGCCCTCTGTGGTGGCACATGCCTATAGTCCCAACTACTCGGGAGAATTGCTTGAGCCCAGGCAGGGATTCAAGGTCAGCCTGGACAACATAGCAAGACGCTATCACAATAAATAAATAAATAAATAAATAAATAGAAAAATCTGTAGCATATCAGACTCTTGAATACATGGATATTACTGCTTCCCGTGAGGCTACATATGAAAGTGAATTGATTTAAGGATTATCTAAAGGAAAACATCAAGGTAGTAGCTGAGAACAGGAGAGTGGACTGGAATATGGTAAAGATTCTCTAAGTGTTGTTTGAATGACCTGAGTTTGGGAAATTCAGATCAAGTGCAATCTCCAGGATGCAGAGAGAGTGAGTGAGTTATCCAAGGTCGCGAAGCGAGTGGAGATCACAGACCAGAACGCAGCCTCCGCCCCCACGTCTTTATTCAGTCATTTCTTCCTACTTTGCAGATGTGGAAACTGCAGGCCAAATAACAATTTCTGTCTTTCGAATGCAGTAACTGCCTTGAGAATCTGATTGCAAAGTAGACAGCATAGAGTTGCCTTCATGAAAAATCAAGGTTAATATTTATAGAGTGCTTACTGTGCGTCCCAGTGTTATAAAAATTTCATACGTATTAATTTATGTTAATCCCTAAGCCACTCTGTGAGATGTGCTCAGGTATTTCTACCATCCTTCTTTTTGTATGAAGAAATTAAGAAACAAATATCAATAGCTTTCTTAGATTATAACCTGCAGAGCTGGGATCTGAACCCCCAGGTAGTCCAGCTCCAGAATTTGTCTCCTTAACCATTACACATACAGCTTACCAACAATAAATGGAGAGGTGAAAGGGGCAACTTGTCTACCTGGTGAAATTGTAGAGATTCTGCTCAGACAATGTATTACTCCCTTGTTCCTTCCTGTTTCACATTTTTCAATTAATGCCTTGTTCATTCCATGGAGGACGTTGTTTCTTCATGCCACCATTTTTAATTAATTAATTAATTAGCATTAATTAATTAATTAATGTTTTAGAGATGGGGGTCTCTCTGTGTTACCCAGGCTGATCTCGAACTCCTGGACTCAAGTGATCCTCCTGCCTCAGCTTCCCAAGTAGCTGGGATTACAGGCACCACCTGCGGTGCCCAGCTCACATCATCACTTTTTAATCTGCAGAAACTCAGATTCCACAGGGAGAAATCTGTGACTACCAAGAACAATTCTTTTATAAAAATAAAATGTGTTGGATTTCTATGATAAAAACTCGAAAGAAATAGTCCCACCCCTAAGGTTGAAGAAAGGAAAAGAGTCATAGGAAATGAATGCAGGGAGGGTAATTTTGGGACATGGTGGGGCTGAGAGTGACACTGGAGAGGAGGCCCGTGTTAGGACTGGCCCAGCGCACCACAGGGGGCCACCAGGTGTTGAGAAAGCCCTGCCTGGTGGATAGCACTTGGCACAGCACCTGGCATAGAGCAGGTGCCTGAAAGCTTTGTTGAGTGGATGGAAGCCTGGATGGAAACAGAAGCCAGGCACGGAGGCGGGTGCCAGTACAGTGACTGGAGGTGAGAAGGCATCAAACACTTGACCTACTGTATAACTTTGCTCAGGTAAGCCCAAGAGGCAAGCACAGCGCCAAATCTCCAATCAGCAGACAAAGGAGCTGTGAGTAAACCATTCACTGTGCTGCCGCTCTGGCTAGAAAGTTTTGCTTTGGGGAAATCCTTTTCATGTTTGTTACCTATTGGTAGCAGCCCCGGTTCAATCCTCTGACCTACTCTTCCTTAGATGAACAGCCCTCACTCTCCTTCCCTATAGGGTGCCTCAGGGCAGGCCAAGGCCATCTGGGGACCATCGCCAGCCTCCTTTGTGCTGGTGCCAGAGAAAGATCAACCCGTGGCACTTTTCTGTATCTCACCAGCAGGTGCTGACAGCTGAGCCATTCCATGCACCTTTGGAGCAAAGAACTGCCGGAAACCAGGGCCAAGTTCAGAGCCTGAAATTTTTTGAAAGGCTACAAGGAGAAACCTGGGGGGCCTGATCACACATTACATAAGCCGTATGTGAGCGGAGGATGCCACCGATGCGAGGAACCCAGTACCTGTCAGAATTGCGCAAGTTTTACACAGAAGCACTTAAGTGTTGCAACAGGACTCCACATCTTTACCAAAAATGTGAAACATCCACCCAGCACACACTTTAAAAACACTAAAGGTCCTCTCCACCAGGTGGCTAAGGCTGCTTGATGAGGCTGACAGGAGAGGAGCTTTGCAGGGGGCCTGACTTACTGTAGCTCTTGGCCCAGGGAGCTGAACACGCAGTACTTTGCACCCCAATAGCCTTGGGCAGCCCAAGCCTCTGATAAAATGTACTTTTTTGTGTGTTTGTTTTTCCTGGCAGTCTCATTTTGGGTTATAAATGGCTCATTATTTCCATCCCATAGATCCATTCTTGCCTCTGTTGCGTTCTCTTTCGGCTTTCCAAAATAACCGAAAGGTTGGTAAAATCAACGCTGGCGAACGGCTTGTTCTGACCTTGAGCAGAGGCCGAATTTCCACATTGCTCAAGCCATCTACGGTTGCTCCCGTGTCCGAGAGGCTGGCTGGAAAGGCCTCCTGAAAGCAGGGGATATAATTATACTTACACTAAAGCACTTGTTGCCATTAAATGCCAGGAAGTGGCATGGACCTTCCCTTGCTCCTGCCCTGCAACCTTTTTGGAGGACTATTGGGCAATCGTCAGAGGTTATAGAGTTGGAACAGCATTCCCCCCAGATAGGTCATTTTCCCTGCAGGACAGCTTGGAGGCAAATTTTATTGAGTATCAAGTAGCTGACCCAAAGCAGTATAAATAGCGAGAGAGCATATGACAAACCCAGAAATGAATGTGGTTAAACCCCAGGCTGAAGATATATAATGTGTTTACTATTATCAGCACCTGCATGAAAATATTTTTACCCAGTAGCCTTCCAGGAAAAGATGAAACATGTAAGTGATGTTATTAAGGCTTAATCGTAGAAAAATAATTTTGACCCTACTTTTGGAAGTCTGTGGGCCACAGAGTTAATTTGGGGAAGGGACCTGAGGATAGGTTGGATGTAACTGGGTGTCATAGGAGGTACAGATGGACCCTGATAAAACATCCCAAGTTCGGCCAGTTAAGAGCCAGGGGAAAAACACATGGAGGCATAGTTTACATTGGGTAGGAACTGTAAGCAGTCACTATCAGGCAAAAGGGACTTCTGAGTTGGAATTTTTGGAGAGAAACATGGAGAACATTTTAATTCAGGCCTGTTTTCCTCCATTGTTCCCTACCTTTATTCTAGGACATACCACAGAGTACAAACCATGCTTTAGTGATATCGATCAGGCCACAGATGACTGAGTTATGAGAGGCCATGAGCTTTCCAAGGTCGGTTTCCTAAACCAGTGCTTCTCATCAGTCTGGTCCCCACTGGCCAGAGCTGTTGACATCCTGGAAGATAATCTTATATTCCTGCAAAGGTAGGAGAAGGCTCTGGGGAGAAATGGTGTAAGTTTTTATTTTTTATTTTTTATTATTATGGGGACATAACACGTGTAGGTATTTATGGCGGAGGTACTTGTGATGTTCTGATACACGCATGTGGTGCATAATAATCACATCATGGTAATTGGGGTGTCCATCACCCCAAGCACTTATGTCTTTTTGTTAGGAACATCCCAATTCTACTCTTTTAGTTTCATTTTTGTTTTTGAGAGACAGAGTCATGCTCTGTTGCCCAGGCTGGAGGGCAGCGGCAAGATCACGGCTCACCGCAACCTTGACTTCCTGGGCTCAAGTGATCCTCCGGCCTCAGCCTCCCATGTAGTTCTATTAATAGAACTAAGACAAAAAAGGCCATAGGCTTTCAGAGGCCATGGTGACCACAAGAGGCTGATGCACCACCATGCCTGGCTAATTTTTGAACGTTTCCAAGAGAAGAGGTCTCCCTATGGTGCCGAAACTGGTCTCGAACTCCTGGGCTCAAGTGATCCTCCTACCTCGGCCTTCCAAAGTGCTGGGATTACAAGTATAAGCCACATATCCAGTCTAGCAATTTAAAAATATACAGTAAATTATGGTTGACTGTTGTCACCCGGTTGTGCTGTCAAATACCAGATCTTATTTAACTATAGTTTTGCAGCCATTAACCATTCCCATTTTTTCCCCTTGCTCCCTGCTACCCTTCCCAGCCTCTGGTAACCATCATTCTACTCTCTATCTCCATGAGTTCGGTTGTTTTAATTTTTAGCTTCCCCATATGAGCGAGGACATTTGAAATTGGTCTTTCTATGAGGAATGGCATGAGTTTGACATAGAATGCAATTTGTTGAAGCACTCAGAGTCAGCAAATTTCCAACACATCCCTGGCCCTGCCTACAGCCTGCAGCTTCCTGTATGCCTTGTAAAAGGAGACTTCTGTTTCTACCAGATCTGAGTTCTAAAAGTGTTTTTAAGAATGGCAATATTGTGTGATTAACCCTTTGAAGAAGACAGTAGCCACCTGAATACATCAGTTCTTACATGTTATTTAAAAATCAGCATCTTTACTTTGTATCTATTAATAGAACAAAGACAAAAAAAGGCCATAGGCTTTCAGAGGTCACAGTGACCACAAGAGGCTGATGCAGTCAAGAAATTCTTCACAGAGGGCATGGGGCGTGGATGTGGCTCTGTCACTTTTTCCCAGAACCACCCTCACTCCTGCAAAGACTGTTGACTCCTTACCCAATATTCACTCTCCATGTCTTCCTTAGTAGAATAACTGCAGCATGGGAAAGTGCCTGGCTAAAAGGCTACATTTTTCATCCTCCCTCGCAGTACGGGTGGCTAATGAAATCCCAGGAGATGTTGGGTGGTCAGGGTTGCCAGATCAAATAAGGGACACTTAAATTAGAATTTCAGTAAATAATGAACATTTTATTGTTGTTGCCGTTGTTGTTGAGACCGAGTCTCATTCTGTCACCCGGACCGGAGTGCACTGGCGCCATTTTGGCTCACTGCAAGCTCCGCCTCCTGGGTTCAAGTGATTCTCCTGCCTTGGCCCCCTGAGTAGCAGGGATTACAGGTGTGCACCACCACACCTGGCTAATTTTTGTATTTTTAGTAGAGACGGGGTTTTGCCGTATTGGCCAGACTGGTCTCGAACTCCTGGCCTCAAACGAACCATCCACCTCGGCCTCCCAAAGTGCTGGGATTACAGGCATGAGCTACCTTGCCTGGCCTACCCCTTTTGTCTTTTTTCCCATTTTCTTTTCTGGGATATGGATGCCATGACTAGGGCTCCAGCCTCCTTCTTGGGTCATGAGGTTAAGGATGACAGATACAAAAGACAGAGGACTGCATACCTTCAGACTTTCTTAGGTGTGATAGTAACCATTGATTTTCTTTAGCTGCTTGTTGTACCTCTGTGATTTGCATCCAACTGCTCTTCCTAACTGGTGTAGCCGTAATAAAGGGTGCATTGTGGTGGCAGCAGCTGAAATTGATGAAGAACCAGTCAGTAAAGCAAAACAGAGTTGGAGTGAAAAGAAGACACAGAAGGCTATGTCCAAACCTGTCTTCAACAGGTTACGGGGGTTACTAGAGTCACTATCCGGAAATCTAAGAATATCCTCTTTGTCATCACAAAACCAGATGTCTATAAGAGCCCTGCTTCAGATCCCTATATAGTTTTGGGGGAAGCCAAGATCGAAGATTTATCTCAGCCAGCACAAGCAGCAGCTGCTGAGAAATTCAAAGTTCAAGGTGAAGTTGTCTCAAACATTCAAGAAAACACACAGACTCCAACAGTACAAAAGGAGAGTGAAGAATACAAAGTTGATGAAACAGGTGTAGAAGTGAAGGACATAAATTGGTCAAGTCTCAAGGGAATGTGTGGAGAGCAAAGGCAGTCAGAGCCCTAAAGAACACAGTAATAATATTGTAAATGCTATTATGGAATTAACAACGTAACCATCTGAGAGCAACTTTTTTTGGTGTCTCAAATGAGTGACTGCAGCTTGGTTTGAAATTTGTACTGCTCCTATCATAAATAAAGTTAAGGCTTCTTATTGGATGAAAAAAAGAAAAGAGTGCATTGTTATTTTTGGCATTTGGTTCAGTCCGTTTACCATGTGTCATTTTGCATTTGCCTCTTGTGTATAATAAACCATTCTACTTTTTTTTTTTTTTAGAGATGGAGTCTTGCTCTGTCGCCTAGGCTGGAGTGCAGTGGTGTGATCTTGGCTCACTGTAACCTCCACCTCCCAGGTTCAAGCAATTCTCTTGCCTCAGCCTCCCGAGTAGCTGGGATTACAGGCATATACCACCACGCCTGGTTAATTTTTTTGTATTTTTAGTGGAGACCGGGTTTCACCATGTTAGCCTGGCTGGTCTCGAACTCCTGACCTCAAGTGATCCGCCCACCTCGGCCTCCCAAAGTGCTGCAATTACAGGCGTGAGCCACTGCACCTGGCCCTAATTTTTGTATTTTTAATAGAGACGGGATTTCTCCATGTTGGCCAGGCTGGTCTCAAACCTCTGACCTCAAATGAGGCCCCCGCCTTGGCCTCCCAAAGTGCTAAGACTGCAGGCATGAACCACCATGCCCGGCCTTTATTTTCACTTACTATATTTTTCTAAGGACCCTGAGAAAAGTGGATAGTGTTCCCTACATTCTTTGAAATGGTAGCCCTTAACATGAGCTTCTACATGGTGTTATTACCCGACTACTCTGCAAATTGCATTTAGGTATTTTGAGTAATTGCTTTAGATAATTAATAATAATAATACTTATTAAGCAGAATAGTTCCTATCTCTGCACAGAGATTTGTTCTGAAAACTCAAGACCCATGAAACGGTACTCTGAAACCCCAGAATCATATTTCAAAACAGTTTTGACAACTGTCTTATATGTTGTAAAGATTAGCTAAGGAGAGTCATGTGCACAGGAAAAGCTAATTTGCAAAGCACCATCAATAATTCAGGAATGACGTAAAACCTAACTCCTTCAGCCTTGTTAGCAAGTCGACTGCTTTGGGTGTCCACTGTGAGGTATTCTGGGAAACGAAAGGGGTCCTAGAATTAGCCTCCTTGCAAATGAGCTCAAGCTAACTGGCCTAGAACCAAAGAGAAGTGACCTGGGCTAGGAACTGTATAAATACCTGCCCTTCCTTTCTGCAGTGGAATCTTTCGAAGGTTAAACAACAGTAAATAATCAACTAAGATTTCTCAGAGTTGCTGCATTTACCTTTCTCTACTTTTTTTTTTTTTTTTTCTGTCTTTGCCCATGAAGATGAAGCAACTTTGGAATGAGAGCAATATTTCCTTTTAGGACTCCCTGCTTCAGACATGCAGAGAACAAGCTCAGGCCTGGTCTGACTGGCAGAGACTGCCTGCGGGAGAGAGCTGGGCTTGAGGTATGGGTGAGGGATGGTGAGTTAGAATTTAACAGAAGGGGAGGAGAAGAAAACTCATATGATTTTGTAAGTTTCCACACAGGCCTTTCAGCAACATCTATCAGCAAAAGAGAGGCAACAGAATCTTGCACCTTGAAAGTCATTGGGGGCAAAGAGGGTCTGGGAGTCAGCTCCCGGAAAATCAGCTATACTACAAAAAAGAAATAAGTAATGCAAAGGAACAAGCAATACACATATGTAGAGAGACTGACCTAGAAGATCTGGCCTTGGTATCTGGGAATTGGTAATGATGTCATGATGGTTAGCTCAGAGGAGATGATGGATGAGCCCACTTGTATGCATCTTTATTACAAACGCAAATAAAACTTGGAATGATGTGAGTTGGCAGAAAAAAACAGTCAATCTGTTCATTAGTGTTCTCTTCACAATGTGAAGGGGGAAAAGAACTATTTTTTTGTGTCCAGGGAATATTGAGTTATGTATAATATTCATTCAGCAAACATTCATTGAGTAATGACTGTTTGCCGGCAGCACACGAGGTGCTGAGAATGCAAGAATTGTACAAAGCCCCTCCATTGCCCACTCTCGATAAGAGGACAGCCAGAGGCAGTCACCTTTTGTGTACTATGTTTCTCTTAAGGTAAAGACAATCGCTGCTCAAAACAAAAGTACATATCACATGTTGATAGGCAAGTTTGCAATAATTCTTTTTCTTTGTAAGGTGTTTATTACAAGCCCAGGAGTAAAACTTAAAAGATCTTTTTTTTTTTTTGAGACGGAGTTTCGCTCTCCCCCAGGCTGGAGTGCAGTGGCCAGATCTCAGCTCACTGCAAGCTCCGCCTCCCAGGTTTATGCCATTCTCCTGCCTCAGCCTCCCGAGTAGCTGGGACTACAGGTAGAAGATCATTTTATGTTAGAAATCTTTTCTCTGCCACTAAATACTAAACACTTTAGTCAAGTCCTTTAATTTCTCTGGGACTAAGTTTAAACATTTATAAAATCAGGTAATAGAAAGTAGAACTAGACTGATGTAATGAATCCTGGTTTAGGACAAGCAATAAGAGGAGGTTGAGGGCAGAGAGCCACTAACTAGACACTTAGAAACAGTAGAACTTCAGACTCCTTAGCCCTCAAAGTGTCTTAAAGTCTTAGTTTCTTCGTATGAGAAATGGGGATAATGCAATACTTTTTGGGAGGGTGAGATAGATTAAGATAATGAACTTGGTTCAGTGCAGGTCACAATAAGAATCGCAGTGTGAATGTCGCTGTTTTTATCCTACCCTGAAACTATTTGAATCTTTTCAAATCAATTCCTTGTTTGTATGAACGGATACTGCATGTACACATGCCCCTCTTACATCACTGACCTCTCAGGAAGCAGTTAACTGGAAAATTGCAACATATTGGGGGCATAAACATGGAATGGATTCACTTTTTGGTCCCTAAAATCAGCACTTTTTGTGTGTGTGTGTGTGTGTGTGTGTGAGATGGAGTCTGGCTCCGTCTCTCAGGCTGGAGTGCCCTGGTGTGATCTCGGCTCACTGCAATCTCCACCTCCCGGGTTCAAGTAATTCTCCTGCCTCAGCCACCTGAGTAGCAGGGACTATAGGCGCCCACTACCACACGTGGCTAAATTTTGTATTTTTAGTAGAGATGGAGTTTCGCCATGTTGGTCAGGCTGATCTCAAACTCCTGACCTCAAGTGATCCACCCTCCTCGGCCTCCCAAAGTGCTGGGATTACAGACGTGAGCTGCCGTGCCTGGCCCCTAATCAGCACTTTCCATGGTGCTGTGTCTAATCCCTTTTCCTGTCCAACAACATCCAGGGCAGGTTGTAGAAATCTGCCATTTTAAAAAAGTAGGTCTGCATAATTTAAGTCTCATTCTGGTTCACAGCTTCTCTCTTCCACTCCACCCTTTCCTAGGCTCCTTCAGTGTGTCAAGTGGGGAGGAGGCGAAGAGGAAGGGATCAGTGTCTCTCAGCTGCCCGCACACATCTGCAGTCTTTTCACGATGTCAGTGCTATGCCACAGCCTTACTCTGTTGGCATGTGGGTGCTCCCATGTAGCAAGCACCCAAAGGCTGGCAGCATGCTGTGGGTCTTTGGAGGGCCCCATGGGGTTTCTTGGCTCTACACTTCAGTAACCGGGACGATTTGGCTCTCTAGATGGGCTTCCTTTACCCCCTCAGCTCCTGCCACAGCTGCTACCTTCACAACCTGTTTTAATATGACTGTGTCTCTCTAGTGTCTACTGACTTGTCTCTAGGCTTATGTGTAGTTTTCTTGGCATTTTGAGATGTGTTACAAGAAGGCATACATCTCAAAAGTGATACGTGCTTTTATTTCGAGCAGTCATTTTCCTTATCTTAGAATCATAGTACAAGTTTGCCCTTAGATACTCATAACGTAAGCAAATCATTCCCATGACGTTTCCTTCCTTGTCCATTTCTGGGCCACCCTCGCACTGGTCATCATTCATATACTTTTCTGGGTTCCCTCACTTGGCATGAAACCTTGTCCACGGTAGGCCCCTGCTGGAGTGCATTTTCTGTCTTCTCAGCTGCATCGTGAGTGCCTCCAAACAAGGACAGGGCCACCTACCGCTCTACTTCCATACAGGATAGCACCCATTGCACCCCATCACTGTCTGTGGGTCACAGGATCCATTCCACAAATCCAACAAAGACTGTGAGTGCCTCCCTGCCTGTGCAAGGCACTGGTAGTGGCACTCAAGAAATTGCCACTCCCCTAGATGAGGTGGGCAGAGAGAATTGAGGGGAGCTGGTGACACCTTCCGCTCTTGCACTCAGGGATCCCTTCTTCCACGATTCCTCTTTCCCCAGTCTGATGTTAGGAGGGAAAGAGGATAAGAACAGAAGCTAGTACAGTAAAAGTCAAGACCTGAGAGGATAGCATCCTAGCATTTATTTGACAAGGGTTTCCTACTCTGAGGTATTCCAGCAACGCCCCCGACTCTGGCTGTGTGGTGACTCCTATGGCATGCACTTTTTTGTTTTACTTCACTGTGAAATTTCTTACCCCACTGTTGGTGGATTACTCGGTTGGTTATCTGCCGCTAATAAGACCAAGGTTTTCCTTCC
>NW_012104554.1:1655368-1657972 GCF_000951045.1 Mandrillus leucophaeus
TTTTTTTTTTTTCTGTCTAGCATGCCTTCTCCTCTTCTTCTGCTAACGGAACTACTTTTTTATGGGGAATCTCCCATTTCCCAGAGAAGTTAGCATGTGATCTAAGTTCGGTCAATCAGAGAAATCTATTCCTTTGGCATGGGAATAGGCAGAAAACCCTAGAAAAAGCAATCAGATTCTTCCTTGAGATTTGATGTTTAAATGCAGAGAGAGAGAGAGAGAGAGAGAGAGAGAGAGAAAGGCTCTTTTTTCAGTATTGGATCACAAGCTTGTAAAGATGATATAGACCAGAGTTGCTTTCTGTCACCTTTCCTGGATACCTGGGGAAAGCCATCCATAGTGAGAGACAATGAGTCCAACATTAAGAGAGAATCAAAAATGAAGAGAGATGAGAAATGGATGGAAAGAGACAGAGTACTGAGGACATTATTTGGCCCTGAATCCAGCCATGACTGAAGCCAAAGCTATCCTACTCTTTCATGAGCCAATACATTCTTCTTTACTTAAGCTGGTCTCAACCCAACTACAATTGGGTTTTGAAACTTGCAATGTAAGGAAATTGGACAAACGCATTTGCTTATTTACTGCCTCCATCCACAGCTAATCTGAAATTTAGAGTTGGTAGTTGGTACTGACAGTACTCACTCAATCCTGGCCTTCATTGCTCTTCACAAAGACACGCTGGCCACTGCGGTGAGCAGACGGCCACTGCTCTCTGCCTGGCAGAAGCCTCAGTGATATTAGATCTGAGTCTTTGCCCAGCACTGTTTTTGATATATACTTGTTCTTTGGAGCTCACCCCTTCCTCTGTCATATGGTCTTTTCAGACTGTGGATGAAATCTTCAGCCTTTTCCACTTTGTATCAAACTTACAATTGAAATCCTGATGGGCCGGGTGTGGTGGCTCACGCCTGTAATCCCAGCACTTTGGGAGGCCGAGGCAGGCAGATCACAACGCCAAGAGATCGAGACTATCCTGGCTAACACAGTGAAACCCCATCTCTACTAAAAATACAAAACAAACAAACAAACAAAAAATTTAGCCTCGTGTGGTGGCGGTTGCCTGTAGTCCCAGCTACTTGGGAGGCTGAGGCAGGAGAATGGCGTGAACCCGGGAGGCAGAGCTTGCAGTGAGTGGAGATTGCGCCACTGCACTCCAGCCTGGTCGATAGGGTGAGACTCTGTATCTACAAAAAAAATTTTTTTTAATTAGCTGGGTGTGGTGTGAGTACATGTAGCCCCATCTGTGCAGGAGGCTGAGATGGGAGGATCACTGGAGTCCAGGACTTTGAGGTTGCAGTGAGCTATCATTGCACCAGTGAACTCCAACCACGGTGACAGAGTCTGTCTCAACTAAAAACAAAAGACAAGAAAAACAAGGATGGGTTAGTATACGTAAACACTTTGTTTTGAATATATGTATTTAATAAGGGCATTTCCATTTAAAACTTGTTAAAGAGTTCCTGCTCTGATAGAAATAAGAACCCATTTGTTCATCCCATTGTGGATCTATGTTAAATACGTTTTAGAACAATAAAGCATCCTTTCATTTTAGGGATTATTTACCACATCCATAAAATTCTTAACTTAAAAAAAAAATTACACGCCTGGTGCAGTGGCTCATGCCTGTGATACCAACATTTTGGGAGACTGACACAGGAGAGTTGCTTAAGCCCAGGAGTTTGAGACCAGCCCGGGCAAGACCCTCTCTCTACAAAAATAACCACATGGTGCATTCCTGTAGTCCCAGCAACTCAGGAGGCTGAAGCAGGAGGTTACTTGAGCCCAGAAGTGTGAGGCTGCAGTGAGCTATGATGGTGCCGCTGTGCTCCCGCCTGGGTAACAGAGCAAGACCTCATCTCTTGAAAAAAATAAATAGGCAGTTATAGCGTAACTTACATAAAGCACACAAATTTTAAGTGTTTAGCTTAATGTTTACATGTGCATCCATATTTATGCTAGTAAGTATGTATATTTGAAATATGTTTTCTTTGAACATACAACTCTCCATTTATTATATCTGTTTTCATTTCTACCTTATAACTCTTTTTTAAAAAGTTCTTATTTCTTATCAGAACAATGGGTGAGAATAAGGAGAAGAGAATGAATACTGACTGAGTGCTACTCTGTGTCAGGTACCTATTATGCTTCTCAGAGAAACTATCTGATTCAGTATTTAGACAAACATCATAGGGGCCACTCATGTTATCTTTGTAATAAAGATAAGGAAATTGGGTTTTAAGATGGCTAAATAATTTGTTTTCAGTCATACTGTTAGAATTAGACATGAGGTCCGTTTGGTACCAAAATTTTATGATTTCTGTTAGACAATTACAAAGAAGCCATGATATACTGTCTTGTCTTGGGTGGCCCTGAAAGCAGAGCCTGAGATATTTTATTTGAAAAGTGATCCCAAAGGCTGGGCGTGGTGGCTCATGCCTGTAATCCCAGCACTTTGGGAGGCCAAGGCAGGCGGATCACTGGAAGTCAGCCTGATCAACATGGTGAAACCTTCTGTCTACTAAAAACACAAAACATTTGCAGGGCATGGTGGTGCGTGCCTGTAATCCCATCTACTCAGGAGGCGGAGGCAGGAGAACTGCT
>NW_012104554.1:1659067-1660952 GCF_000951045.1 Mandrillus leucophaeus
ATCTCCTGACCTCGTGATCCGCCCGCCTTGGCCTCCCAAAGGGCTGGGATTACATGCGTGAGCCACCGTGCCTGGCCAGCAGTACAAACTCTTTAAAGGCCCAGGTGACAAAATGCGATAAAGAAGTAGGGAACTGGACATTCTTCCTACTTTTTCATGGTTCTGCAGAGAAGATCAAATGTTTATAACACAATAAACACAGTTTGGTTGCTTCCATGAATGCTGTTCCATGTGGTCTGATTACCCTGTATATTTAGAGACTAAGGAAGTTTTTATAAGAACGTTAGCAACTGTCATAATTGGTGATTGGCCAGTGGGGGGTGGAGTGGGACTCAAGAGACTGAGCTAGCCTTCAGAGATGGTGCAGGGGTGGTCCAACCAGTAGAAATAGGAAGAAGTCTTGGCAAGTGGGTAGAGCTCAGGGTCCAGTTGCAGATAGCTCTAGTACAGATAGCTGCCATTCAGAGAGAGTGGAGAGACTCAGCCATAGGAACTTGGTAAGGGAATTATATCAGGAGAGAAGAAAATAATATTCTAGGCCTGGAAGAAATAGCATACAGAGTTGGAATCCAATATGTAGCCCAGGAAGGCATGGAGGGGGGAGCCAAATATAATCTAAAACAGATGTAATTATAAGGCAACTAGGGCAGAATCCAGTTACTAAAAATAACCAGCCTTGAGACTGACTGGCGTAAGGCTCCATTCAGTTCCTCTACTGGGGATACATCTGAAAGGTAGAGACTAGCTTCTAGCTAAACAGGCAAGCGCGCAGCAGGGGCACGAGCCGGACACGTCTCCACAGGTGCTTATCAGTAAGCTCCATGCGTCTGGATCCACTGACAAGGAAGCAGGTCCAAAATGATTAAAGCCTGTTTGCAACAGTCCTTCTAAGAGAAGACTTGTGTTTTGTTTGTTTGTTTGTTTTTTGTTTTTTTTTTTTCTGTCTAGCATGCCTTCTCCTCTTCTTCTGCTAACGGAACTACTTTTTTATGGGGAATCTCCCATTTCCCAGAGAAGTTAGCATGTGATCTAAGTTCGGTCAATCAGAGAAATCTATTCCTTTGGCATGGGAATAGGCAGAAAACCCTAGAAAAAGCAATCAGATTCTTCCTTGAGATTTGATGTTTAAATGCAGAGAGAGAGAGAGAGAGAGAGAGAGAGAGAGAAAGGCTCTTTTTTCAGTATTGGATCACAAGCTTGTAAAGATGATATAGACCAGAGTTGCTTTCTGTCACCTTTCCTGGATACCTGGGGAAAGCCATCCATAGTGAGAGACAATGAGTCCAACATTAAGAGAGAATCAAAAATGAAGAGAGATGAGAAATGGATGGAAAGAGACAGAGTCCTGAGGACATTATTTGGCCCTGAATCCAGCCATGACTGAAGCCAAAGCTATCCTACTCTTTCATGAGCCAATACATTCTTCTTTACTTAAGCTGGTCTCAACCCAACTACAATTGGGTTTTGAAACTTGCAATGTAAGGAAATTGGACAAACGCATTTGCTTATTTACTGCCTCCATCCACAGCTAATCTGAAATTTAGAGTTGGTAGTTGGTACTGACAGTACTCACTCAATCCTGGCCTTCATTGCTCTTCACAAAGACACGCTGGCCACTGCGGTGAGCAGACGGCCACTGCTCTCTGCCTGGCAGAAGCCTCAGTGATATTAGATCTGAGTCTTTGCCCAGCACTGTTTTTGATATATACTTGTTCTTTGGAGCTCACCCCTTCCTCTGTCATATGGTCTTTTCAGACTGTGGATGAAATCTTCAGCCTTTTCCACTTTGTATCAAACTTACAATTGAAATCCTGATGGGCCGGGTGTGGTGGCTCACGCCTGTAATCCCAGCACTTTGGGAGGCCGAGGCAGGCAGATCACAACG
>NW_012104554.1:1665666-1674037 GCF_000951045.1 Mandrillus leucophaeus
CCTGGTGTGGTGGTGAATGCCTGTAACCCCAGGTACCCAGGAGGCTGAGGCAAGAGAATCACTTGAACCCTGGAGGCGGAGGTTGCAGTGAGCTAAGATCGCGCCACTGCACTCCAGACTAGGCAACAGAGCAAGACACTGTCTCAAAAAAAAAAAAAAAAAAGAGAGAAAAATTATTCCAGAGAAGAGGAGTAGGGAGCAAGGGATGTGAGACAGGGAAGGAGGGAAAGCCCAAAAGAGGATGAGTTACAGGTTTGGCCGTGGCTACAGACAACTTCTCTTCTATCTCACTGGAACCTTCTGAGCAGCCTTATGAATTGTGTCTCAAAAATGCATACCTGGAAGACAAAAGAAGGAACTACCTAGCCATTAATTCCTGTCATCTATTGGCCAAAGACGGTCTCAACAGCCTTAGCCACCCTCTTACTTCTGGGTTATAACGTTTGGGTGCCAAGCAGGTTCCCCTAGGTATACTGCACCTTGTCATGAGAGAAGACCTGGTACAGGAAGCAAGAGGTATGTGGTGGAGACCCAGATAAGACCCTATGAGATCACACTCATGTGAAGCTGGACAAAGACTACATGGAGCTCAATATTACAGCAGTGGCTGCACTTGGAGGTGGGGCTGAGAGGATGTGAAGTGGTGCGTGAGAGGTATCCCGTACACATACCAAAGAATGCTTTAGTAATATAGACCCAGATTGGGAAACAGTTTTCTAGTAACACACCTCTTCTTGTTGCAGAGATTTCAATCTGAACCTATTCTTCTGCTGGTGTTTATGTTCAGACATCAGGCATGTTTGGCAAATTAATGGGGCAGACTTGAGAAAATCTATTTGTATGTATCCATATGCATGAGTTCTTTGCTCTTTTCCTGAAGGAAGGGAAAATTGAGTTTTATGTACAAAAGCCTAGAAAGAGCTATGGGAGAAATGAAAGGGCCAGATGGCAGCTATCCCATGACAAAGTCTGAACTCTATGGAAGAAAAGGCTCAGGCAGAAAGAGTAGGATGTCTGTGTGTGTGTGTGTGTATGAGACGGAGTCTCACTCCTGTCTCTTATACACATCTAGATGTGTATAAGAGACAGGAGTGGAGATTGTGCCACTGCACTCCAGCTGGGTGACAGAGCGAGACTCCATCTCAAAAAAAAAAAAAAAAAAAAAAAAATCCTAACCTTTCTTCTGAAACTAGATGCCTGTTTTAAATTTCTATTTGAGAATTCCATGATCACCTCACACTCAACAAGTCTGAAACAGAACTCAGCAGTGTCCTGGTGCTGACGATGGCACCAGCATTGTGCCTGTCATCTGTTCTAAAGGAGCTCAGGACATGCCACCCCAAAATAGGCCACTTTGGCAGATTGATGACGTTGAGCTGAAGGCATTTGAGAAATAGCAGATGCAGGAAGGGCTTTCTGACCACCCCTCCCCTCCACATTTTTTTAAATCTAAACAGGCCATAAAATTTCCCATGAGAAAGGTGTCTACCCTGTACCAGCAAAAGAAGAACATTCCTTAAAGAATCATGGTGTGGAGAAGAAAAGAGAGAAAGAGACAGAGAGACAGAGAGAGAGGAACATTCTTATCACCAGGGACTGGGAATCAATGGTGAAATGGATCTGGACAAACAAAGTTACCAAAATAACTCTTATTTTCCTCTAGTTCTCTCTAATATATATCTTAGTCAGTTCCTCACAATTTACAGTCCCCGGTCAACACCCTTTTGTCTTGTTATTTCTTCACAAATCAATAGTTTATTTGTCTAAAACGCACAAAAGCACTAGGCGCGGTGGCTCACAGCCATTATCGCAGCACCTTGGGAGGCTGAGATGGGAGGTTTGCTTGAGACCAAAAGACTGATGCTGCAGTGAGCTGTGTTCACACCACTGCACTCTAGGCTGGGTAAACAGAGCAAGAACCTTCTGTCGGGTCATTTTTTCAGCATTCTCTTGTGAAGGCCCCTGTTTATATGCAAAAATTGTAATAAAACTTGTATGCTTTTCTCCTGTCAATCTGTCATATATCAGTTTCATTGTTAGGCCCAGTTGGAAGAGGGCCTAAGTAGGAAGAGGAGACTTTTTCTTTCCTCCTCAACAGCTCATTCAGTCCCCTAATTGTTCATGCCACCTTTCTTTTCCTCATCTTCCTCATGCTAAATCATGAAGCTCACTCAATTTCCTTCATGTCTACATGAGCCTGGAGCTGCATGTGGTTCTAAAGGTGGGTAGAAGACTGGATAGGACATGACCCCTGACTTGAAGAGTTTGCATTCTAGTAGAGGAACTATGAAATCAGAATGTGCTCTGTGCTACAGCAGGGGCAGCAGCAGAAGGACTAAGTGACCTAATACAAGATAGGGGTCATGCCAGCTATGGGGGATCAGGGAAGAGTCATGGAAGAATTTCAACAGTCCATGAAGGCAAAAGGACATTATGAAAATAAAAAAGGGAGCCAAGAGAACAACTGATTAAAGTGCACCTGGAATGAGGATAATATGGTTTGGCTGTGTCCCTACCCAAATCTTATTTTGAATTGTAGCTCCCACAATTCCCACGTGTCATGGGGAGGGACCCAGTGGGAGGTAATTGAATCATGGGGGCGGGTCTTTACCATGCTGTTCTCATGATAGTGAATAAGTCTCACGAGATCTGATGGTTTTATAAAGGGAAGTTCCCCTGCACATGCTCTGTTGCCTGCCACCATGTAAGACATGCCTTTTGCCTTCTGCCACGATTGTCAGGCCTCCCCAGCCACGTGGAACTGTGAGTTCACTAAACATCTTTTTCTTTATAAATTACCCAGTTTCAGGTATGTTTTTATCAGCAGTGTGAAAATGGACTAATGCAGAGGACTTTTGTTTGCTGGTGCATGGAAGTGGCTGGGGAAAGCGCTGGGAGACGGTGCTGGGCTGGTTGGGATTGACACTGTGGATTGATTATGCAAAAGTCATTCACAGCCCTCTTTTTTTCTTGTTTGCCTATATTACAACGTTTCAGAAAACTGAAACATTGGCTTCTCCAGCTTTCCCTGCAGCTACGCATGACTGAGTTCTAGCCAAAGAGAGTAAGGAGGGTACAATGGGTAAAAATCATGGGAAAGTGGTTAAGTGGACAGGATGTGCTAGCATGCTCACCTCCTCCTTCTTCCTATTTGAGAATGCACAAGAATACTCATGAATACAGCTGCCATCCTGGTATTATGAAACCCCCAGGAATCAGGGCATGTTTGTAGAATGGCAGAGGAGAAAAACAGAAAGAACCTGGTTCCTTGATGACATCATCTGGCTATTGTGAAGTCCTGAACTTCTTTTTCCCACACTCGTTGTGCATGACAAACAAAAAACCCCATATGAGAAGTCACTATTAATCAGGTTTTCTATTGCATGCAGCACTGAATGCCATTCTAAAGAAAAGGAAGTTTATATTATAAACCGTTACATGAAGGTGAGAGGATGCCATTATCAGAAAACTCTCCCCTTTTGCTGTTCACTGTCCAGACCCTTCAAAGCCCAGTTCACTGGAGAACCTCTTTATGGAAGTTTCTGTCTCTTGTCCTGGAACCCTTAATTCTTACTGCTTGTTGAGCAATTATCAAGTTTGGGTTAGAGACACGTATTGTTACTGATTCCTCAGGGACTTATCTATCCACAGTAGGACTGTCAGTGTCTTATGAGCAGTGACCATGTCCTGTAATTTCTCTCTCAAAGTGTGCAGGCTGGAGAGAATCACATAGTAGGTCAGTGCTCAGACATGGGAATCTTGGGTTTGAGCCCTGAGGCCATCACCAAATATTCGTAGATCTTAGACAAGTTTTTTAACCTCCGTAGGCCTCAATTTCCTCATCTGAGGAGCAGAGATTGGTAATAGATTTTGCCTCCTGGGATTATTGTGACACTCAAATGAAATATTTGCATGAATTCCTTAGTGTCATTTTAGTCATCATTATATATGTAGTAGATGGTCTGCATCAATGACCTCTCATATCCTGTGTTTTCAATGTGACTTTGCAACTCTTTCCATTATGAGGTCAACTCCATTTCCCCACCCTTGAACCTGGGCTAGTCTCATGACATTCTTTGGCTAACAGAGTGTTGCAGAAGTGATACTGTATGAGCTCCCAATCTAGGCCTCAAGAGGCTTTGTACATTTCCAGCCCCTCTCTTGGGACCCCTGCCTTTTCTATAAGAATAAGCTTAGAAGAGCTGCTGAAAGATGGGAGACCTTGTGGAGTAGAGATGAGTTTTCCTAGTAGAGACCCTTTTAGACCAGCTAATCTGCCGGTTGGCAACAGACACATGAGTGAGTCCCATCAAGATCAGAAAAACCACTTGGAAAACCCATACACTTATGAACAATAATTAGTGTTACTTGTTTTGTGCCAGTAGATTTTGGGGAGGTTTGTGAGGCAGTTACCTGCTATAATCTATTCAAAAGACAGGAGAAATTTTGCCTATTCACTGCTGTATCTCCAGTGCCTAGAACTGTCTATTGATAAGCAGGTACTCAATATATATGTCGAATAAATTCCTGAATGTAATTATGATTACTATCATCTCAGAGACTCATGGTGAGGAGTGAATGTGATAATGAAGGGAAAACATTTCACATTGTTCCTGTCACACAGTGACTTCTCAATAAATATTAGTTATTAAGCAGGCGATCGACAATGACTAGTTAATTGATTAACATATTTTTATTAATATAAAACTAGCTAATGAGTAACACTGTCCTAAGCCCAGTTAATCAAGCAATTCTCTGTCTTTCAGAAAACCTAATATTAACCACAGTTGGGTTCTTAGCTTGCAGAAAGTCTATCAATCAATCAATCATAGATAACTTCTCCAGAAATCCTAGAGGACAAAATTCTGTAAGAACCATCCTGGGAAATGTGGAGCTTGGAGCTGAGGACGTCATCTTTCTACCAACCACCATTTTACTTTTCTGTTTTCTTTCTTCTGCTACTTTCCCAGCATCAGGCTACTGTGTAATGAGTTCCCAAGTCCTCTTGGAATGCTTCTTCTTCTGCCCTAGATGGGCATTTCAGTACTCCATGCTTGGGAGCCCCCTCCTTTGAGGCACTGCCAGTAACCAAGGGGGAAGGGGGTGTGTGTGGGGCTAGCTGATGAGGCATGAAGCCTGGGGTCACTCCTTCATTACTCATTAAGAGGCCGATCTCACGTGCTAGCTCTGCTTTGCTATTGTGAAAAGAGGCCTTTTCATCCTCACCCAGCAGAAGTTCACACTTTGTAATTTCTCAGTGACCTCGTTAGTTCCCAAATTACTTTTGGCTAGCAAGAAAGATGAACACATTGTACCTTCTCTAAGGGACTCATTATTTCCATTCTGGAGACTGTCATTTATGAAATTCTGACTTTCTTTCATCATGTATTTACACTAGGCAAAGCTAGGAATATTGTAATTGTCTGTGATGTTTTGAAAACACTTGTCACAAACTGAAGCCAAATGCTGATTAATGTTAAGTGTTTTGAAGAACCAAGCTTTTGGCTCATTAACTGGACTAGAATGGCATTACCCATCAGCTTCAAGTTCTGATAATTGCTCATCACAGATTGGCGCTAATTTAGTAATAATGTTGCTGACAGATTTGTATGTTTTCCCTATGTTGAACATTATGCACATGTAAAGACTAGTGTGAATGCCAGACCTGGAATCAGGGGACCTGGTCCCAGATGTGCCACAGTGTGACCATGGGCAAACAGTCTTATCTTTCTGTGTCTCTGTTTCCTTATCTATAAAATAAGGAGCTTATATAGGATGATCTTCAATATCCTTTTTCACTGAAATTCTATGGTGTCATCATTATGTAGTTTGGTCTTGAGTTGCATAATAAGCACAGATTCATTTTAGAAAAGGCATAAACGTTGGTATACATGGAATATGGGAAAGATTGTCAGTTTATTTCCCTTCTTCTGTACATTTTTTCTATATTAAGCGGGAAAGAAATGTTCCCTGTCGGGCTTGCAGGATAAGCCCTTAATCAAATGTTACATACCATCTGTTTGAGACAGTATTTGGTAAGTCAAACTTAAGTAGCTATAATCACTGTGGAATCCAAAACTGTTTCCTGTTATCCTGTCTGTTTTCTGCAGACAGGAGATAGTCTAGCTTCTTAAGCCAGTACAAAACAGTAATATTGCAAGGAAGAAAGACATTTATTTTGAGGCTCATACTTTGAAACTGTTTATTGAATTTGTCTTCCCCTTTCTCCCCTAGATATTCTCCCACTTATTTACACTGCTTCTCTGCCTCACTCTTCTCTATCCAAGTCCTCTACCCCCTCAACATGTCTCACTGTCTTCCTCTCTGTTCCATTCCTTGGCATAATCCTTGGGGATTTCAACATATATGTTGATAATTCTTACCTTGGCATTAGAAGAGGACATGCCGAAAGGTTAATGATTGGTTCAAGGTCACACAGCTATCTCATGCCAGAGCAGGATCAGTTATCAGAAGGATTAATCAGACAATGTACAATGTAATGAGTCTGTGGACCATGGATTCATAGAGTGTGGACCCATGAATTTCCCTGCCCCCAACAGGTTAGAATAAAGTGAATACAGAGCTCCGTCAGGCTGCCTGGCCTGCTGTCTGCAGCCCTTGGCGCTGGTCATTTATTCCTCTTTGAAGACTATGAAAATACCTTATGTTTCCTTCCAACATTAACCACCGTTTCTTAAAGGCCACCTTTCTATACGACTGGCTGGATGACATCTAACACACTCCCTTTTCTATTTGAGAGGCTGGGGTCATCCTCTGGAACTATCGGCCATTTCTTGCACCTGTGGAAGTGGTGACAGCTGAGCAAATGATGAAGATTCTCTAGCGTTCACCACTGGTCTGAGTCCATGGGGTTGGGTTACCTGGGTATGGGCATCCCCATATGGATACGCTTCTCAGGATGGTAAGTATCATGTAAGCACAGCTCCTCAACTGCTGCCCCGTGAGTCTGTTGTCACTTGTCAAAAGCCAATGCCGCGGATTGTTTACTTGGTATGGAGACAAGGCACCACATCTTTCTTGACCTTTTCAAGTTCTTAAGTTCTAATCTTGAACAGCAGTGATGCTGCAATATCTGGAACTAGCAAAGAATACTGAAGAGAAAATGTGGGATTGTGGGGGCTGTGACCTCCCAGGACTCACCTTGCACAGCTGGGTGCAGCAGGGATAGGGAAGGATTTGGGGTTTAGAGGTACAGATTGCCTTTTTATGGTTAGAGAAAGGTCCTGGGGCTGGAGGGAGCCTGATGATCTGCTCTGTGTGCAAGGGGAAAGTTAACTCTGCACACGAGAGCCTGCTTAAAGGGCTGTGCCAGTTCTACTGTAAAAACCAACTGAAAGTGGTGGATGGTGGGCAGACATTGTTATTGCCATTCCAAAAAGAAAACAAACAAACAAAAAAATGAAATTGTGGGTCTGATTCAAGGTCACCCTGCAAGGAGCTCTTGCCTGCTAAAAATGAGAGCTAAGTTCTGGGTCAGGTTACATCTTTCTATTCTTTATCTTAACCCTCCCACTGATGGCTCAGAGCTGCTTCTTACTCTGACCTACTGGGGTGTTTTTTTTTTTTTTTTTTGGACTGGAGAGAGTACCACACCTCCAGGTTCTGACCTTTGATGGGGTTGGGTAGGACCTAATGGCAACATTTGACTAAGGTGATTGCTCTATCCAGCAGAATAGGTCTTTCATAACTGGTTTTCAATAACGGAGGTGATTTAGACGTGACCTCGTAACACAGGGGAGGCAGCAAGAGACTAGCATCCAGACTCTGAGGTCAGATTATTCTAGGCTCAAATCCCAACTCTTGGCTTTGCGATCTAGGCTGTGTGACCTCACTGTAGCTCAATTTCTTGGTCTGTAAAATAGGTTAAAAAAAGAAAAAGGAAAAAAAGAATCCTTAGGATGAGTGATATGGTTTGGCTATGTCCCCACCCAAATCTCATCTTGAATTGTAGTTCCCATAATCCTCACATATTGTGGGAGGGACCCAGTGGGAGGTAATTGAATCATGGCAGATTTACCCTCATGCTGTTCTCTTTGTGAGTGAGTTCTCACAAGATCCGATGGTTTTTTAAGGGGCTTTTCTCCCTTTCCTTTTGCTTGGCACTTTTCCTTGATGCTGTCATGTGAAGAAGGATGTGCTAGCTTCCCCTTCCACTATGATTGTAAGTGTCCTGAGGCTTCCCCAGCCATGTGGAACTCAGTCAAGTAACCCTCTTTCCTTTATAAATTACTCGGTCTCAGGTATGTCTTTATTAGCAGCATGAGAACAGACTAACACAATGAGAAAATCTTTGGAAAGTCATTGCCTCAAAAGGTATTCAGGAAATTCCTTTTTTTTTTTTTTTTTTTTT